>NC_133776.1:17416579-17600496 GCF_003597395.2 Chelonoidis abingdonii
TCTGGAGATATTTAAGAGTAGGTTAGATAAATGTCTATCAGGGATGGTCTAGACAGTATTTGGTCCTGCCATGAGGGCAGGGGACTGGACTCTATGACCTCTCGAGGTCCCTTCCAGTCCTAGAGTCTAGGAATCTATATAGGCTCCTATTACACCCTAGCCCCTGCCCCAATTTTTCACATTTGCTGTCTGGTCACTCTAGTTTAGATACCATGCAGATCAGAATCACTGTAATGACTTAGGCCAGTGGTTGATCTGCTCCAGTATCCTGTGTCTCAGTGTCCATGAGAAAGATGCATATTGGCCCATAACAGACAGTTATGGAATAGCCTGCTTCCAAAAGAGTTTCTTCTTACAGTTAAGTATCAGGGGGTAGCCATGTTAGTCTGTAGCCATAAAAACAATGAGGAGTGCAGTGGTACCTTAAAGACTAACAGATTTATTTGAGCATAAGTTTTCTTGGGTAAAAAACCCCACTTCTTGGTTTTCTACCCATGAAAGCTTATGCCCAAATAAATCTGTTAGTCGTAAGGTGCCACCGGACTCATTTTCCTACTGTTAGGTACACTACAGTTAGGTTGACATAAGCCAGCTTACGTCAAACCTAATTATGTCAGTGTCTACACTACAGTCTTGCTCCTGCTGATGTTAAGTGCCCTACTACACTGACGACATGCCACCTCCACAAAAGATGTAGGGTTTATGTTGGTGTAGTTAGGGTGATGCAGTGGCTGTTGCTTACATGGGTTGTTGGTTGTCTTGTCAATTTCATGGCATGAGCTGTGAAATTGACAAGCAAGTTGGATAGCTAGAGCCCAGCTGCACCCATTCCCTGGGAGACCTGGCCATCTGGACCCCACTCCTGGCTGGGTGCCGGGGTGAAGAGCTGGGGGTGCAGCCAGGCTCCCAGCAGGGAGCTGCCAACGGAGTTAAGAGACCAGGCTCCCCAAGCTGCCCCTCTTGTTGGTGGAAGCACGCCTACTGTGCCACCAGAGTAGTATGGACATGCACCACCACAGTAATTACCGTGATGGCTGTTAAGTAGACCTAATATAGGTCGACCTAAGTTTCTAGTGTAGACATACCCTTAGTGGTAGGTTTATTTTAGAAGTATGAGAGTATGTTTATATTCTTTGTAAAAATCTTAGATCCTCCTCCCCTTTTGCTGCACATTTATGTTCAAAGTACTTCCACTGATTAAATTAACAACTTACGGATTGTTAATTAATGATTAATGCTAATGATGGATAATTTTATTCATAAAAATGTAAGCTTAAAATGGGCTGTGATAAGTAACCATGACTCTGTCAAAGGCAGTGTTTTAATTTTAATTGGTTTGATGAGAGCAGTAACATCACAAACAAAATGTGAAAGGATAAATGGCATCCATTTTGAAAATAAGTGATGTGTATTTTCAAAGAACACTTTCACTGCACCTCATTATTTATTTTAGCAGTAAGAGCCTTGGCCTGTGACAGCATTCTGTTCTATTGACATTATCACCAAAAGTTGTCCACATCTCTAACACCACTAATTCCTTCACATACTTTTTATGACAGAGTGCTATAAGATGACTACTTCTAAATCTATTATAGTACTTTTTTCAGCAGGTTTCTTCAAAATAACAAATTCTGTTCGAGGACTAAGTTATGTTGTATACCTCTGAATTAAAAAATTACTATAGGCAAGAAACTACTACTTTATTCCTGTGAATAAACTGTAATAGCTAAAATGCTACACAGTTCTAATCTTTGGAACTCCAAGCACTTTACGAGGGGAAATTGAGGCACTGGGACAAGATTTGATTTGCCCAAAGTCACCCAGCAAGTCAGTGGCAGTGCTTTAGCCAACAAACCCTACTGTCTCCATAGAAAAAAATACAAGTGATATTAAAAAAAAAAAATTAAGATAACCTCTGTAGAAGACATTCACTGCAAAGTAGTTTATCTGCTCTAAAACATGGGGGTAAACTTACATTGTTTGCACACTGCTTTGAATCTTTCACTGCTCAAAACTAACTACAGTAAGTAGTACACCTTATCCCGCTATAATGCGACCTGATATAACACGAGTTCACATATAGCACGGTAGCAGCAGGCTCCGGCGGTGCTTTAAAGGATCCAGGACTCTGGCTGCTGTGGGGAGCCCCGGGCCCTTTAAATCACTGCTGGAGCCCTGCTGCCACTAACCCGGGGCTGCAGCAGCAGGGCTAGGGCAGCGATTTAAAGGGCCCAGGCTCCTCACAGTGACCAGAGCCCTGCCACTGGTACCCCAGGGCTGCAGCAGTGGGTCTCCGCTGGCAATTTAAAGGGCCCGGGCTCCCCGTAGCGGCCAGACCCTGGAGCTCTTTAAATCACTGCTGGAGTCCTGCCACTGCTACCCTGGGGCTGTGGCAGCAGGGCTTGCCGACGATTTAAAGGGCCGGGGCTCCTCGCAGCTGAAGCCCCAGGCTCTTTAAATCACCACTGCAGCCCTGCCACTGCTACCCCATATAACTGTGTTTCACCTGTAACGTGGTAAGGATTTTTGGCTCCCCATTGACCCCATTATATCGGCGTAGAGGTGTATTTAGAATGTTTGTTCCTTTAGACCCAAAATATTACCTTGTAGCAAGTGACTTGGGTGTTTTCCTCTGTTGGAAGGAAAATGTAATGAATGATGCTGTTCTCAAATAACCCTTTACAGCTGTATATGGTGCTAAGGGCTGTCTCTGAGCCCTCTATGATGCTAGTGTACTGCGCTGTGATGGTGGTTATGTTAGACTGTCTCCCCTCCTCCTTTAATTACTACCCTTTGTAATTACAAACACCAGACAGAAGCTAAGGGAAAATTACAAAACAAGTTTATTAAAGCCTAACAAACACTGCAACCTATGTATGTACAAAACCCCCACAGGGGATTATAAAAAAAAGAATGGAACTATATATACACACACAACAGAAGGAAAAACACTTTGTATATACAGGAAAAATACTTCAAAAATAACTTAACCCAAATTGATTACTAATTCTGATCTAGAATCTATTTCTGTAAGTCGTACCAACAACCTCTCACAAAGTCCAGTCTTGTAATCCTTACTCAAGGCTTTTCTACGTTTTGAACTTACCAAATAATTATTGCAGAGTAGCTATTCTGGTATAACTCCCCATTCTGGAATAGCTAGCTATTTTGGTAAATTTCCAAGCGTAGTCATGCCCTCAGGCAAAACTTCCATTGACGTTAGTGGACTTGCTGAGATTTGGATCACACTGGAGATATTCTTTAGTAGTCTTTTTCAAAATTTTAAAGAAATGTTAATGCTCTCCCTTTCATTTTTCAGGGAGGAGAAATTTGGTTAACTATTAACGGCATTTAACTATTTAAGATGTCCATGTTTTCCCCCATTCACTCTTTACATGGACCATCAATCCTCTTGATAACTTCCAGCTCCAAACTGAACTTGAGAGCAGTATGCTTTCACATAAGAGATGCATGGAAAGTACTCCAGGCATTGTCACAGATATGCAGTACAGCTCTCTCTCTCAAAGCTTGACAGCACCCAGCTGAAACATTCCTACACATTTTTTACATTATATGTTTATTAAATTAATATATTTAAGAAAATTAACTCAGGAGCTGAGTCATTTTCATCAAAGTTGAGGATAAAAATTGGTACTCAAGAGTACAGATCATTAAATTATTGCTGCAAGAGAACAACTTTATCAGAACCTGTGTATTCTGTGAAGAGAGGTTTAAAACCGTTGTCTTGTAAAAATGATGATCTTCCTGTGTATAAAGAAAACTAAATGAGTAATATAAAGCAAATGTCACCTCTATAAATATCTAAACTGGATCCAGTATAAATCTAAGCACTGATTTTTTTTTAAAAAAAGTCTGAAATGTAAGAATACTGTAGTAATCTAAAATTTTAGAAATATAAAAACAGTTGAAACAAACATTCTTATGGAATGCATATTCTACATAGGAATGTGTTTTTCAGAGTTAGTTTGCTCTTCTGGTAATATATGCATTACTCAGTAATTCTGAACAAGTTAAACTTTAAAAAAAAATAGTAATAGCACATCAGAAGAGATGTACTTTAATACATTTAAAGATGAACTTGCCAAATAGCAGTGTAACCATATGAGTTGGTGGAGCACTTAAGAAGGCTTTTCTTTTGTGCAATATTAATTACTAAAACTGCATTCATCCTTATACCTTTGCTGTATTTTTGGTCAGAAAATGCAGCGTTAGATCTGGTCACATGGAGCGGACCTTTGTCACTTATATTCAAGGCCCTGCTTTTTGGTGCGATTCTTCAGTCACAGAATTACCAGTTGGCCATGGAATCCTTGAAAGATTACGAGGGGAAAAAAACAAAGATTTCAAAAGAATGAAAAAAGCCACACTGCGCACCACTGACAACCCAAAATGATTCATCCAGCGTCCTACACTCATGTGCTGAAGGACAGTAGATGCTGGCAAATGCTGGAATGGAGCTAAGTGCAAAGCAAATACAGTGAAGGTCAGGAAGCAATGGCAAGGATTGGCTTCAGTGCAGTAAGAAGACTCTTGGGAGACTTGGTTGTACTTCATAATGTCCAGTAAGCCTCAACAGCAAATCGACCACATGTAATTAAGCATTAAACAATCAAAAACACTATTACACGTCACATTTAAAATGATAAACAACAAAAGATGAAAGGTCTATTTCATTTAAAAGGTACAGACAAAGGAAAACAGACACACGGATAAAGAAAGCAACAAATAGAAGACAGAGCCATGCCCAGGATTCAGGAATCCATTTGCAGAGGATAAATCCACTACAAAATTTTTCACAAGGCCCTTTTAATTAAGGTGAAGATGAGTTGTTATATGGAGTAGAGTAGGAATTATATTAAGTGGCATCTTCTATGCTCTTCTGTTTACCAGGGCCTAGACCCAAGGCACCAATGCAGATAAAATGGTATCAACAAATAACCAACCAAGAAAGAATGCACTTAAAAATATCACAGGTGCTGTTTGTCTGACTGGAGAAAACATACCTCTGTGGCTCTTTATTTGATGATTCTTGACAGGTCTAAGATTGACTTGGTGAGGCATAAAAACACTCCCACTAATCACAATGGACCTTAAGCAGTGACGCTGTCAGACACCAGAAACACTGCTTGGAAAAGAAAAAGCTAATGTAAACTGCTTGGGCCAGGCTTACAGACAATATAGTTCAAGCTGCAGTAGCCACAGCTGGATATCAGTAGAGGCAGAAGAAGATATGGATAACTCAAGAGAGATGACATCTCACTGAGGAAGAAAGGAGTTTGAGTTAGTCTGTATCTGCAAAATGAACGGGAGTACTTGTGCCACAAGTACTCCTGTTCTTTTTGAGGAAGGAAAGATACCGAAAGGAAAAATCCTGAATGCTAAAACCAACTAGAGTACTGGAAAAAGCAGAGGAGTGCATGAAAGCAGATAGAGTGGTGAAAAGCAATGCAAGGGCAGAAGAATGAATCTACAATGAAGATCTAGCAGCTGAAGCTGCTGCTATTAAGCAATTATCAGAGCTATTTACCAAGTGATTAAAATCCTGTGTGTCAATTTCAGACTAGGACATGGGCCAATAAAAAGCAAAGATGGAAAAATGCTTACAACTGAGGTAGAACAGACAAAATAAATGGACAGAGCATTTACAGAAATTCTCAGACCAAGGTCGACTTCAGCACCAGACTTCCATTTAAACATGCAAATCTGACCAACTTGACGTTAACATCAGTCCAAGAGGGATGACAGAAGTACAGGCCACAATCAGGAAGCTGAAAAAAAACAACAAAGCAGCAGCAGATGATCAAATCACTGCAGAAATGCTAAACATTTGATACCATCACCTTAATGAAACTTTCAGAGCTGTTCAATAAAGGTTGGGAAAAAGAGAAGCCTCCTGACCAATGGAAATATGGAATCATCAGAATGTCCAAAAGGGGTGATCTTATTGACTGTAACAACTGAAGAGGAGTTACACTACTCTGCTGCAGGGAAAGCCTTCTGTAGTGTGATTCTAAATAGGATGAAAGAGGCAGTGGATGCAAAGCGTAGAAAACAGGCTGGATTCAGGCCCAAAAGATTCTGTGTAGACCAGATATTCAGTTACAGACTACTGCAGAAGAAACTATAGAATGACAAGCTCTCCTCAACAATTTCACTGATTTTTTTTTTTCAAAGATATCTACATTATGGACTATTCATTCTTTACTCCTATAGAATCCCAGCTAAAGTCATAATCATCATCAAGGCCACGTACAGAGATGTGAAGTGCTCTGCAAGGGTGGACACCCAGACAACTGAATGGTTCAGTGTGAACACTAATGTGAAACAGGGCTGCATTTTATCACTGCTGTTTGGCATTGCCATAGACTGAATATTGAAGAAGTCTATTAGCAACACTAAGACTGGTATAGCATGGGGGAGTTGGCAAATGTCTAGAAGGCCCAGACTGTGCTGATGACATGCTGACTGACACCCATGAGAAGTTACTAATAAAGACAGACAACCTTGCCGCCGCCAACGACAGGCCAAGCAGGGCTCAAAATTAGTCATGCTAGAACAAACATCTTTGAAACCTAGATTTCAAGCAGTAATATTAATATTACTGGCAAAAATATCAAGAAAGTAAACCCATTCATCTACCTTGGCAGCACTATATTGACCAATGGACATCACAAGAAGGAAGTGACATCAAGAATAGGAAAGGCACCCACAGCATTTACTAACCTTCCTATAGAAAATCAGACCAAAACTGAGAATTTTCAATTCTAATGTAATCTCAGTGCTAACATATGGCTGTGACAGATGTAGATCTACCAAATGGTTAGACAGAAAACTAGACACCATTGAAAATAAGTGCCCATGTAAGATTCTGGAGAGTGAGAGACTTCATTACCAATGAAGAGATCCATGAAATCATCAATCAGCAACTCATTTCCACCACACTCAGAAGGAAGCCCTGAACATATCTGGGATATGGGGTATGTACTCTGGATGTCAGACTCCACATGAAGCTGTTCAGTGGAAACCAACTGGTGTGAGGAAATAAGGAGTCCAAGAGAAACCTTAAGAACAACCGTTAGCAGAGAGAGAGGGCAAAATAGTTTGTCTCAGCACCATAGAGCAGACAGAAGCAGCAGCAAAAGACAGAGAGGAATTGAAGAGCCTAATATCTGCCCTGTGTGCCAACTCTGGCACAAGAGTGTTTGTTTAAAAAAAAAAACAACAAAAAAAACCCACAAACCTTTTTCACATGGGTCTTGCTACAAACTACAGGAACTGCCTAAAACTGCACTACTGGCATGGGAAATAAAGCAGTAGATAAACACTGCATTTATTTTTTTTAAGGAAATGTTTTTCTATTATGCCCTCCTGAATTCTGGCATGGAATAGTAAGAGCCTATTGTGGGTAACCCAAAAGTTTATGGCCTCTGGTCAATCTTCTTTACTAAAACACCCCCATCTTTAGCTTTCACTTAATTTTTTTAAGAGTAAATTTACTGCTCATTTATTGTAAGCTCATCAGGGCAGGAACTGTCTCCTCTGATGTGTCTGTACAGTGCTTAACCCAAAAGGGCTCTGATCCTGACTGGGAGCTCTAGGTGCTACTGTAATGTTAATAACTATGATGATAAAAGTCAAACGTGCTACCAGTCTCCTCACAGCTAACTCAATACACCTTCGTACTTACAATAATCTTAATCCAATCTGACCTACTGCATTCATCATATTCCATCTTTTGACCTCTCCTGAGCAGAAGACTGTCACTTCTGTCAAACTAAGATGTTTGGGGGATGTGGAAAGATGACAGCTAGGGGCAAACTCATTTTTGTCACTTCTGAAAGTGAATCCAGGCCTTGGAAAGGGAAAGGCATTGTGCTATCTAGCCTCTAAATCATTGTTCAAGAAAAAAGCCTCCCTCACCTGTCAGTGGCATTTGCCCAAAGCTTTCCATCTAGTCTCAGACTGGCAAAAGCTACTTCTGATCAACACCAATAATGCTTCAAAAACATTTCACCAGAGAACTGCCCAGTTGCCATCATATATTCCTCTGACATTGGCCTGGAGTTTGGAAGCCTGTGTTTAATAAATTTTTCATGCAATTTTTTTTTTTAAAAACAAGGCTGTGTACAAGGACCACACCTGTGAGTTAAGGTATTTAAAGTAAACCAACTAACAAAAATATGGCTTGAAAGTCTGCTCACAAATGTCACTAAAATGTTAGCTCTGCATGAGCATTGGAGGAGATCTCCAGAGTACAGTTACGTATCTATTTAACAGACGATTCTTAAGGCAGGAGCTCTGGAAAGATACTTCCTCCTAGGAAATGTCAGTGGTCAATTATAATGGTAAATATGATTTCAGATTAGCAAAATTTAACAAGTGAGAAACAGCACTGCACAGTGTAGATACATTACCAAATGTCTTCACTCAAAAGAATGAGTAAGAGCAAGTCCAACAGCTTGGATGATGATGATCACCTTACCAGTAATGTGTTTGTTCACTATCAGGATTGTCTAGTTGATTCCCGTATCACACAGAGTCAGTACAACTGCTGCAAGAAAATAAACTGAGGTTCTGAATATCCAGTCACAGCAGATCTCAGCAATGTGTCTGAAGGAGGAGACTGATTACCAGTTATAGGCAACAGCATCTGATGGTCTTCTGTCCCAATGGGAAGAGGAAGTGGTAAAGACATCTCAGAAGGCTTCACATCTGCAGACTCTGACAACGGGCTTTTCTGATTCTGAATGGATTCTTGTTCATTGTAGGAATTATCAACTGTGTTAGAATCAAGGGTGGTTTCGGATCCTCGAAACAAAACAAAAAATTTGTAACATTTATTCACGAGGAAAAAGTAAAATGCCTGCAATTAATGTAAGGAAAAGTACACTAGTGACAGGAAAAACAATTGAGTGGGTGAGGTAAATTAAGATATGAACCTTTTTCATCGTCAAAAAACCTCAACACTCCCCCACCATCAAATGATAGTATCATAGAAATGCAGGAGTGGAAGGAAACTCGAGAAGTCATCTAGTCCAGTCTCTCCCCCTACCCTGGAAGCAGGAAGAAGTACACCTACTTCAGTCCCCTTACAACACTTCATTACAACTATTTTCTTCTAGGGAACAAAGACTGGGTAGAGAACTGCTCAAAATTCAGCAAGGGTGCTCTGCAGCATGGCAAAGCTATCCCTTTCATCTGGCTGGCTGGTAGGCTTAAAAAAGAGTTCTCCAAGTGTAATCATTTGAGGTGTCAAACTCACTCCTTGTAATTCAGTTAGAGTTTAAAAAACAAACAAAAAACCTTCAGTGACTGAACAAGGCAGATAATGTTGCTGCTCCTCCATCACTTGGTGACAAGGTTACTTTTTGTTTTGAGTTACATAACCTGTCATACCAGTTCTGTCAGACAGATTCTCTGAAAGCTGTAACTTGGGAATTTTGAACATGGATGAAAACCAGCAAATCCATCCCTTATTAAAAGCAAAACTAACTCCCTTCTTCCCCCTGCCTCTCAAAAAACCCCTATAGTTTTACCACTGTTTCTTCAGAAAGCTGCCCTTTCATTTTATTTCATGGTGTAACAACACTAGTATTTTACATGTACCATAATGCCTTTCAAAGCACTTGGAGAAACTAAGGGCTTGTCTACATGAGAGAGTAAAGGTTGCCAACTCTGACTTAAGTTATTCTGGGAGATTCCTCCCCCCCACCCCAAACAGGACATAGTGTCATTTTCTCAAAATATCCTATTAAAATATCCTGGATTGCTTTCAGGAGTCACCAGGAGATCAATGCTGATTTCGGGAGACTCCAGGCCAATCCTGTAGGATTGGCAACCTTATGAGACAGGTTAATTAAACTAGTGCACTTCCCGGTATAGATATTTTTATTTAAGCGACTCCTAAACCAAAATAAGTGTCTATGAACCAGTTTAATTATACGGGTTTGACACCTGTGTTAGGTTAAACTGTTGCAACTTTCCCATGTAGACAAGGCCTTAGGAGTTGATTTAATCTAAACAGCTATAAACCACTCTTAAATCAAAATGAGTGCCCACACAGACTCTTCACTTAATGAGAGTTAAATCACGCCTCTAGTTAAACTCCTGCATGCCTAAGGTTAATTAAGCTTTGCTCTGTTCGTGTCAGTTCAATACGTTTACTATCCCTATTTGAAAGATGAATAAATTAGGGTGGAAAGAAGTTGTGACCTTATTCTGATTCACCGCAATATCTTGATGAAGTTCCATTCTTCAGCTAGAATCTGTAGATTACACTTTTCTCTCTGTATAAAAAAAAAGTTCCTCTGACTTTTTATTGCCCAATTTGTGTAGCTGAAGTTGACACCCTTTCACTCTGGCCAGATCAAGTAGCTTTGCAGCCTGTCTGTTCCTTCTAGAATACTGCACATCTCAGTGACTGAGGTCCCCTTTGTTTGCATGCAGTGTTATAAATGTGGTATTTCAGGTAGCATATGCAGTTATAAAATGTCCCTCCTGTACAGTCTGTGTCCCTGTTTTACCATCCTGGAGTGTCTATGTTTTACTGCTGCTAAGCATGGTATTGATGAGGAACAGCAGCCATCGTAACCCCACTTCTTCAATGTTTATGTGGCTGCTGCTCCTCCTTAATTATATTGTCTGTAGCTTCATTTACTAGAGAAGGGCCTGACTCAAAACTCTGGGTTCCCTTTAATTGTGAGGAAGTTCAGATCTAGGTCAGAGCCTTGCTTCTCAGACCATCTCTACTCATTCCCTTTCATACAGTACGTTGATGTCAATAAGCCCCAATACTCCAAATGCATTGTTCCTCTTCCTTCATACTGGCTGGCCCACCCAGGTTCATATCAGCAGCAAGTTCCATTGCCTTGCTGCATATTGCATCGCTCCCTGCTCCTCCACGGTTGGTAGATCAAGTGAATGAAGTGGGTCCCTTTGCCACAAGCTGGAGCTGTGCCTTCCCAGGGTTCTGCTCTTTCCACCTAAAGGAGTGGTGCACAGTGTCCCAAAGGGACAAGAGAACCTGGGGGCTTGGCTGCATCGCTCCCCCCCAAGCCTGCCAGGGGAATATGCTGTATCCAAGAAAGGGGTGTGCCAGCAGGGAGCTCAAAGAGGCCTGAAACCACCTCTTGGGCTATCTCTAAATGGTGGCCTTGAATTCTGAATGCTGACCACTCTTGCGGTATGTCTGTGTAGCACCACATTGCAGAGTGAGTAGGGGTGTGTTAACTGCAGACTTGACAAAGCCCTGGCTGGGATGATTTAGTTGGGGATTGGTCCTGCTTTGAGCAGGGGGTTGGACTAGATGACCTCCTGAGGTCCCTTCCAACCCAGTCTGCGCTTTAAGTATCAAGTCCCTGGTGCCTGTGTCCAGGTCATGACAGCTCGAGAAATGATACATCACAACAGAGCCTCCATTATCTGGGCCACAGTAGAGTAACAAATCCTTACTGTCACAGTTAATGGGGAATTATGAGGAAAATCAGCAGGGATTCCGTGAAATATTCTAGCAGTGGGCTGTAGAACCTTGAGCACGTCAGGCATCATCTCTTCAATTAACACAACGCTAGGAGGAACAGAACTTTTGCAACATAAGATTGTTTTTACACAGTCACTGTCTAGAGTACAAGTGCACTTGAAAAATCAGTTCAGGTCTCAGCTGAAATGGGTGACAATGGATCTTTCATTGAACTTTGACATATGTCTCCCCTGCCCCTGAATCCTTGTAGGGCTTTGAGTCAGGCCCTGCTGAAGTTAGATAAGGATATTAATTAATCGTGCCATGTTAATACAATATTATGGTAGCATGCAAGGGCCATGCACTAAGCAAAGTTTCAGAGTAGCAAAGCGAAGGTTTGCCGTTCTCCTGTTGATGCTACTTTAACTCCCTTCTCTCCCTGCCACCACTTTTGCTTATTTCTCACCTCATCTTCCATGTGTCCACATACTTAGCCTGCACCACACTCCAGCTCCCTCAGCCTAGCCCTCCTTTGCTTGGCAGCCTCTACATCCCTTTCCCAACCCGTCTCTTCACTATTCTTCCAGCTCCACTTCCACCAAATCCTCCCCAGCAGCTTACAGCTCGTCTCTCCCTGACACCCCCTTCCTTTATCTACTAGATCTTCCCCACCCATCTCCTACATGCAGTTTCACCAGTCCGTGACCCTCAAAGCTGCTGCTGCACGTTACTTCTCCTCTCGTTCTGCTAGTCTCTCCCCTGTACTGTCTGGGCCAGCCCCTGTGATTTTTTTTTTTTTTTTTTTTTTTATACAGTTAGAGGCAAGGAGGTTGTGATATTAATGCATTTAAGTATGAACAGATGTGATCCAGGGTAAGAAGGCATGTGGAGCCAATCTGGAGGGAGGCTGTTTACATCATCATCTGAACTGCCCACATACAGTACTGAGCTTGGAGGAGTTGTAAGCTATCTGTATACCAAAGTTACTGCCATTCAAACACTTGCATGTAAATCTAGGAAGAATAGGACTAGGTATAACTGAGAAATCTTTTTTAGGATAGAATTCCTAACTGTAAGCATTGCATCAGCTGTCTATCTGAGCTTGCGTGCCTGTTAATCCAGCTCAGATATGGATTAATTTTGATTATATAAAAAAAACCCCAAACCAAACAAACCCACCATCTTTAACCATTGCATAAAGGAACGGGCCAATAAAGAATCAGGAAGAGTAATTCCTGGAACTGGTGTGTCTCGTTTACCTCAAATCGATACCTGTGAGAGCAATCAGAATGTGGGGTAGAGCCATACTGAATAAGATCCACAGAAGTCTTGTGTGACCCAGATGACTTTCACAGCTGTCTTAGAGCAGAAATCTTTCAGTTTTATTAGATGAGACCAGATTTTTAAACATGAATAGTCTTGTCAGCAGCCCCCCACTCTCTATTGACAATAGTGGCTTAACACAGTAGTCACTGCATGTTCTTTTTTAACATCTCGCCAGGACCTTCCATTTTAAAGCCTGCTTTTTCCAATCCTTATCTGAAAGATTTTGCTGCCATTAAAGCACATATTCTAGACATGAAACAGAGCTACTAGTCAGACCTCTTTTCTTATCTAATTTTGTAACATTTAAAAACATTTATTCAGCACTAAAGCAGAATTGTTATTCTGCTGACCTCAAAAATTCATTTTTATAAGACTAACACTTACCTGTGTGAACTTTTGTTTTGTGCTTTTTTAAATTTTTTATATCTGTGTAAGAATTTCCACACAGTTCACAGATAAATGGTCTTTCACCTGAAAAACAGGTTTGACAGTTAGAATTGCAGAACATAATTGCAAAATGGCAACAGAAAAACTATTTCTTAAGCTGTCTATGGGACAAAAGGCAAAATAACTGCAATGAAAATTACTTTAACAGCTTTATGAACTAAACCCATCTAAAAAACAGTATCCAGAATGAAAACATTTAAAGACGAGATGAAAATGGCGAATACAGGACTGACTGCTTCATCTGAAGCAGATCATACACCCAACTTGTCTTTGTACAAATGTTTATCTGAAAACTAATACTGCACCGTGAATATTTTCTTTTAATATTTAAATAAATTCCCATGTTACTCCATATTACAATGCTTTACAAAAAGACCACACTTTATAATCCAAGGAATGGATAAAAAAGTATAATCTCTATTTTACAGTTGAGGAAACAGACTCCAAGAGGTTAAGTGGCATGCTGACTCACACAGAGACATTTTAACATCAGAGTTCTTGATTCCCTGCTCTGCTGAAGTCCTGTTATTTTAGATTTACAACCGTTTAGATTTATTTAAAGAAAAACTATCAATTTTTAAATGAGTTAACATAGATTCACAGTGTGTCCTCTTAATTTATGTCTCAATTATAGCACAGTACATCATATTTTAAATGCAAAAGAGCATCCTGAAAAAAATCTGGAAACTGACCTGTATGAGACCGAAAATGTTTATTGAGCTCTCCTGAGGAAATAAAACTTTTGCCACAAATGCCACATATATATGGTTTTTCTCCTGAAGGGTACACAGGGTGGTTAGTTTTTCAATATACAGACGTGTATGTAAAATACACATTAAACAGAGTCAGTGTACAATGCTGTGAACAATGAAACCGCAATGAAAATTCAGATTTGCAACACTAAGCAACCCTCAGTCAAGGAAAAGCCCAAAGAAAGAGCTGACATGACTCTAGTACTTTCTCCTATACAGATTCCATACCCACTAATGCAGACTCCATTACTCCACTCCTCCCCAAATCCAGCTCTTTAGACTCCCATATCACTAATTGCTCCCTTTACCTCTTCCGCTGCAGCCAACCCTCTCCAAGACGGATCCCCAATTTATGCCAGCTCACTCAGCAGCCCATTTATCCTCACCTGTATGTTTTCGAGAATGAGTGATCAGAGAACTGGACACTGCAAATGCTTTCCCACAGGTGTCACACACATACGGCTTCTCTCCCGTATGGCGACGAACATGGTACGTCAGCGTACTGGCCTGAGCAAATCTCTGCCCACACCTATCACACACGTAGGGCTTCTCACCACTGTGCTTCCTAGTAAGAAACACATGCCTTAGAGGATCCCGCACAAGATGAAAGGAACTTTGTATTACACCAGTTAATATCTTATATCTGGCCTCACTGTGGTGATATTTTGTGGCCTAACAGGAGTAAGATTAGAGTTTCTCACCCTCAGGGACACCTCCAATTCCCAAAGTCAACAGAAAGAGTCCCACTGACTTCAGTGGCTGCTGGATCAGGATAAGGGCATTGCACAGGCAATAGGTCAACCCTGAGAAGTAAGCAAGACTTGTGTCGCTCTACTATGAAAGCTGACTACCAACACTGACAGCCACTGCAGAGAGATATGTTGTACTCTCTCCCCTGCCAGAGAATATAAATGGATTCATCCCTTCATCAAAACAATAATGGCAGAGAAGTTCTCTTCTCTCAGTATGGTTAGAAAGGGAAGAAATTACCAAATGCAACAGGGATGCTAGGATGAATGATCCCACATGGGATGCTGTTCCAAATCACTACCTTGGGTGGAAGAAGCATGCTGAGTACATACATTAGTCTGCAATGAAGACCTGGAACTGGAAGTAGGGAAGGGACTGGGAATGACAAAAACAAGTACAACATTTCTTTAGGCCTGATCCTGCAAGCACGCGCACACACACACTGAACTTCCTGCACAAGTAGTTGTTTAAGTCAACTATTCACGTGCATGAAACTAAGCTTGTGCATAAGTGTTTGCAGGATCAAGGCTTTAGTTAGTACTTTCACTCGCCTGGCATGGATCTTCAGATTGCTTGAAGTTGCAAACTGCAGATTGCATACATCACATTTATATGGTTTCTCTTCTCCATGATGCATGCGACTGTGGAAAACAAGCTGGCACTTCTGGGCAAAGCCTTTGTCACACAATTCACATTTGTATGGCTTCTCCCCTGGGAAAGAGAAACTGTTATGCTTCCACTATCTTCAGTTAAGTTAGTTGACCCAAACTCAAGAGGTTGACCCTAATACTTTTTGTTTAGTGATGCCACATAGCACCCAACAATCAAGCAGCTGAGCCTGCACATTATGAGAACTGCAGCAGATGGTTTTAAAAAATTATCACCATGTGAAAATTCTCTGGTAATTAACTTAGTTTTAATAAAATCTGTTCTTCACAATTAATACTAGCACTGCACTGTCAGTAGGCAGAGAATCATTTTAACTTATGCAAAATCCTGGATATTTGAGATGGAGACGACCTGTTAAGTCATCTGGTCTGTCCAACTAGTATGTTCTTCAGTTCTTGCTAATATCTCGTTAGTGTCAGCTGCAGCACACTAACCGCAGTTCCATGACCATTCACTATTTTTGAATTGCCATTAGGGCATTCTCTAATAAATGTGTGCTAAGTACTATTCCTAGGTCTCATGGGACTATAATAGGAGAACATGAATTTATATTACTATGGTAGAGCAGAATATGCTAGTAGGCAGAGCTTTCAGAGATCCTTAAATGTAATACATAATGCCATAGATCAAGGCTCAACAAAAAAATAAATGACCAGACACCTGCCATCCAGTGGCTGATACAAATGATAAGGTTTCCCAACCATCCATGCGAAGTCCAGGTGCAAGAATCAGGAAAGGGAAATGCACTGCTCATGTTTCTACCAAAAACACTGTCCTTGAACCCTTCTCAGGGGCTCCAACCTTCATATTAGACTCTGGCTAGTCAGCGTCTGGTAGATAAGAATCCCTCCCCCTTGACTACTGGAAGGGAAAGGAGTTCTTCCCTCGGCCCACCCTTACAGCCTCTTATTTCCCCCTACTCTACTTCTTCCTGAGATTCCTGGAAATAGCTCTATTGCCTGAATCTGCCCAAAGAGAAGCATAATGAAACAAATCATTTTTGGAAGTTTCACTACTCCCCTAGAGTCCTGAATAACAGCAGTAAAAGGCACTCATGTGTAGACAGTTTTACTCTGTCACCTACTGAGAAGGCTGTGAGCAGCAGCTGCAAAGGCACTGGGGCTCTCTGCAGACAGCACGGCATCAGTTTATATTTGGAAAGTTATTCTCATAACCATGTGCTATAAACTTTATGTAATTAAATGAAAGCTCAAATTCCGTAACAATTTATGGCTTAGCAATGCACTATAAAGAAAATATCACTGTCGAAGTTTCCTACTTGCCACTGGAGATTGGATTTTTCAACCCTGATGTTATCAAACTCATTCTGGTACATCAAGACTTGACAGACATAAATAGCTGCACAGATTACTATATTGTGTACATCATGGAAATCTGAAAGCCAGTGAACTAATGAATTATAAATGCCATTAATGTGACATAGCAAGAAAGGAGAGTCTGATCTGTTGTATATCAGTCAGACATTTTCTGCATTGCACTCTACTTATTTACCTTACAAGGATAAAGGACTGAATCAAATCTGCTGGGACTTCAGGAAGTCAAGGTATTCCCTACAGGGTGCTTTGACTGCAGTGCTATCCTTTCTAGCTATACTATTTTTCTAGACACATTCATAGTTTCTATTTTTAAATATTATAGACTGGCGGAATGCAATAAGCACTGACCAGCAGTTACCATCCAAATATACAGAACATTAGCATGAAGATTCAAAGCTTCTGAAACAACATATTGGAAGAAAACAGGGCTCCTTTTTAGTTATGCTTCCCTATGCTATCATTAAAAATGGAAGAAGTCCTTATAAACCAAGACCACAGCTTACCTGTGTGCGTTCTGACATGTGTTTTCAGCTGATTACACTGTGTAAATGCTTTTCCACAGAGCTGACACACATAAGGCTTTACTCCTTTGTGTATTCTCATGTGTCGTCGTAGACTACTGGCTTCTGAAAATATTTTCCCACAAGTGTTGCACACCGGCTTGGCCTTGGAGTATTTCTGATCGAGTTCTTCTCCAGAGCTCTCCAGTTGGTAAGAGTTCTTTTCACTAGCTATATTAGACATACTGTGTTCTTTCAATGCACAGTTCTGCTGTGGCTTCCCCCGTTTTTGTTTCACTGTAATAGTCTGAACCAAAACATCTTGTGCTGCAAACATTTCACTTTCCACCACAGACACTAGCTGTAGTTCTGAGTTATCGCTGCCTTGGGCAGCTTGTTCCGTTATCTGTGTGGCCAGTTTATTTGCATCTAAAAACATATCGACTGATGAGTTCTCAATTATGTCAGTCTGATATTGCACTGGTTTATTTTTCGTGTTTTTCTGAGAGTTAAAAGTCTTTTTTCGCTTTCTGGTCTGAGTAGATCTCTTTTCTAAACCTACTTTTTTTGCTTGTGGCTGAACTGAGTCTGCAGAAGGGGCATCTGATTTCTCTTGATTATTGTAATCTTGAAGAGTGAGGAGGCAAGTCTGTTGGTTCAGTTCAATGTTTCCTGTAATACTAGAAATCTCTGTAGAGGAGGGATTAGCAATAAAAGCAAAGTCTTCCATCTTTATTTTACACTTAGTGACCACCTCCTCCACTTTGAGATAGTCAGCAGCCTGGTGAATTTCTTTAACATTCCAACTGCAAGGAAACAAGGCTAAATGACAATATTTTGGACAAAGAAAACCTGTGTCTCTAAGAATCAATATAAACACCCACACACACACCTCTACCTCGATATAATGATGCCCCCGGGGGCCAAAAAATTTTACCGCATTATAGGTGAAACCACATTATATCGAACTTGATTTGATCCCCTGGAGCGCATAGCCCAGCCCCCTCCTGAACACTGCTTTACCGCGTTATATCCAAATTCGTGTTATATCAGGTGGCATTATATCGGGTTAGAGGTGTACTAAGATTTTTACATGGCTGTCCTCTTATTTAAAAATAGTTTCATGGTTAAAAAAAATACAACAACTGTCGGGAGAATCTAACAAAATCTAACTTTATATCTTTGATATTTTGAGATTAATTAACACTGATATATGATAGGAGATGTACAAGCTGACAAAAATAATAATTCTATTGTGGTTTCATTCAAGGATCTCAAAGCACTTCACAAACAATGAATAAAAACCTCAACACCTCCGTGAAGTAGGTATTAGCCCCATTTTTACAGACAAAATTGTTTTCAAATGGTCATTACTGTGGATCAGTGGCAAAGACAGGAGTAAAACCCAGGAAGTATAGCTTTAGGCCACAATACTTTTGCTATACCTGAACAGAGGTCAACTTATAGTGATATAAAAAAAAAAAAAAAAAAAAGTCTAAAAAATGGGTTATACACTATTCTAAAAAAAAAACAAAACACAACTCTCTCTGGAGCTTACAATGCTTGAATACAAAACCAGTGGTAAACAAAGTGATTTTAGTATGGTAATAGGTTACCCACAGGACAGGTTTTAAATAAAACTATTCTCCGTCAGCACAATATACAAAGCAATTTCAGAACAATAAAATGACTAAGAATTATACAGATCACCTTGGTCTAAGCTTACATGGATTCAGTATAAATGCAAAGGGAAAAAATGATGATAAAAAAAGAAAAGCAGTGAAGTTCAGAAGGTCAGCCCAAGTTCTGATATTCTGAATATTCCTTCATGTGAAATAATATGCAATACTAAAGTGAGTAAAACAGAATTTACCACAGGTGTTCTTTCAACCCCTTTTTTCTTATCTCCTTCCCATTCTCCTTTCTTGTCTTATCTGTCTTTCATTCCTGTCTTTCTTCTTGTCCATCTATTTTCTCCTCCTCTTCCTCTCTTTACCTCTCTTCATTAAGGACAAGGCCAGCAGTTACAGAAGCATTCTAAGGATGCTACAGTGGTTTGTAAAAGCACTTTCCTAAAGAAAAACTGCAGTAACTGATTTTAATAGCTTAGAAAGATAAATATTAACTGCAGAATAATATCTTGAACACAAACCCCCAAGTTAGTTCAGCATTAGGATTGCACAGTTCAAATCACAATAGGCCAGGAAATCCAAAACTAAGGTTCCATCTATTGCTTTAACTTGTCTGCACCGCTGATGGAACATTAAATTTTATTATATGTAAGGTACATGATTTTACCACAAAAATATATATTAAAGATACACAAAGAATAGAAAATACCATGGAAACTATTAAAAACTAGACATTTATCATGGTACACGAGATATATCTGGTCTAATAGGGACTACCAAAAACACAATGGTATAAAAAGCAAATACAGTGGTACTGTAAAAAAATCCATATTTTTAATAACACCAACTGTACTAAATATGTGCAGTGTGGCAGAACTAATGATGCTCTCACATTGCCTGACTTTCTGTCATTTCATTTGTGCAACCAATATGCTGTATTAACAGTTTTACATTCAATTTCTGCCATAGTGGATCCAATTACAGGATCAGAGCCTGACTTTTTGTCATTTCATTTGTGCAACCAATATGCTAAATTAACAGTTTTACATTCAATTTCTGCCATAGTGGATCCAATTACAGGATCAGAGCCTAAGTAACTAAAAACTGCTACTTTTGGTACTCAGAGGTAGTGATTAGAATACCTTGTATTATACAAGTTTTCCTCTCAAGCACTGATTGCAGAGTGAAATTGTCTATGGCTCCAATCCTTTAACTATTTTTGCATGGAAGCAATTGGTTTCTTTCCCCAGATGAACAACAGGGAAAACTGACTACACACCAAGTGATGTAAAGTGCACAAAGTTAATAACTAAAATGCGGAAAAATATTTGTTCTCTAATCACTTATAAGTAACACCTCTTATTACTATACCTGAAACAGTAACAGGTAAAACAAATTCATACAGAAGTGCAATTTTGAATTGATGGTGTCCCTAAACTATCTATTCCAGGGTGAATGACCCCTTTAAGAGGAAATGGATTCAGTTCACCTGTGCCTAGTTACCTGCCTCCCAACAGGGCCTGACAGAAGATACCTTGCCTCTATAAAGACCATGGCAGCAGTTGAGAAAAGGGAGCCTGTCAGAGTTACTTGGAGAGTTCTACATAAGTCAGTGATAGTTGGGAGTATCTTGTGAAGAGAAAAATGTAGAAAACTGTTGGGAGAGTCAAGTAGATAGGAGCTGTTGGAAAGAACTGGCCAGATGAGAAAACCCTGAGAAACAGAAGACTCATATAGAAGCCTCAAGGTAAAGGGGAAGAACTAGCGCAGAGTAGGCCAAGCCCATGAACTAGAGAACTGATTCTAGAGGGAAGTTCCCATAAAAAGGGCAGGACTTGCAAGCAAAGGAGCCTGGGGAATGAAACACTGGAGAGTATGTGGCAGAAATGTGGCAGCCTGGGCATAGGAATTGGAGAAGAGGGACTGTTTACTCTTGTGTGGACAGCCAGGAGTGTGGACCAGGATTGCTGCATTTCAACCTGCCTTATTTTGGGGTTTTTGAGAACTGTATTACTCAGAGGGACTTGCTGGAGGTTGAAACTCTATTCATAAATTAGACCTTTTTAAGAAGAACTTCACTTAGACCTAGAAGGATGACAGTCCTTTCCTCCGTGGGGAAAGGTGACCTTCAGGGTGATCTATGGAGGAAAAGATGGGCAACTTATTCAGCCCTGGAGACTGTAGGAGAAATTGAGGGAGGACTAGCCCTGACCCATCATGGCTGATTACAGGAGGATGCTCTGGTGGTGGTGAGCCCTGTTAAATCTTCTCTCAAATGCTGGTGTTTGCCTTTCTTATAGGCAGACCTAGCTGCATGTATATGAGGAAAAATGGGCTCCTGTACAATGAACATTACTGTGGGGGTTATCCTTCTTCTCCCAGAAATTAAGTAGGATGGATCTTTTTAATCTCAATCCAGAGAGTCAGAGTCACAAATATGAAAACTCCTACCAGCAAGTCATTTGACCAAATACAGTTTGGAGAAGATTTATACAGACACTATGGAAAGTTGATTCTAATTACTACCCTGACAAGGTAGTTAGATGTGAATTGTCTGAAAACCACAGACATTCTAAATGGCTTCTGGATAGCTTATGCAAACTAAGTTTTTAATTGTTTTTATATTTATAATAGAGCAATCAGGGTCACCATGGTGAGTCTGGCATGCACATAAAGGCTTTGGTATAGAAACTGAGTAGATGAATGGGGAGAGGAGGGGGAAAAACTACAGCAACTCAATCTGAAAAATGATTAGATGACAGCAATTGTAAGGGCTAATAATGAGTTTAGATACCTTAGCAAGAGAGAAAATAGGAAACCAATTTCAGTTTAAACAAGCTAGACACTATCACACACTTTGAATAGAAAATAAAGGAACCCTAGTCGGTTCATATGCATGGCAGTATTTTAAAAGCCAAGTGGAGAGCTTTATTCTTTAGTATGTACTGTATCTAAAATTAAATGTGTTCTGTCATAAATTATGGCAAAGAAATCAGTGCTTTAAACAAACAAAAAAAGGTTACCTGTCAAGGTTTAAGTTTCCTGTGTATATAAACTCCAGGAGTTTCTGAAATCCCTCAGCCTTCACTTGAGTCTGATCCAAAACCACATTACTATCAGAGGCATCCCTGTAAAATGCACCAAAGTACTCGCTGAAGGAGGCAAGCACATTTCTGTGAGCTTTGAACTGGAATTCACCAATAACTACTGTGCAGTCACAAAGGAAGCCTGCTTCTCGCTGCTTGTTCAGTCTCTCTAGAAGATGCTCACAGTGATGGGAATACTGCATTTTGGTAGAGGGATGGAGCGTCTTGGCCTAAAGAAGAAAAGGAACTTGTTTACAACTGTAATTTCATGTCTTTCAAACACAGTAAGTTAAGTGGGACAGTGTCCAATACTATTCCCATTATCACTGCAGTGCAACTCATTTTAATACTGCGTCCTTTGTACAAAATATTAAAAAACAGAGCATTGGATCCCTCTCAATGTGGGACCGGTTAGTCTTAACGCATACAGAGACAAGGTGTGGGAGAGAAAAGGACACACGTATGTCTGTGTGTGTATATATACGTACATACACAAATTTTCCCTTGCCTCCAAAATCTGAACACTAAATGAATCATTCATTGCTCCAAGTCTATCAATCTGATGCTTCTACAGAAATGGTCCTGTAAAATGAATGTTAAAGTTCCTCATTGGTGGAGCCTCTCCCTACAGAAACAGATTCCTGTCCCAGGGGTGGGAGGATCATAGGAAGGGTTACTAGGAACTACTGAGTTCTGCCAGATCTGCAAGTGCATGGCTCTTAGGAAGACTCAACCTCTCTGTGCATAATTTTCTCTGGGTATACCAGGAGGATATTGTTTACTTACAGCTATGTCACAGGAGTGCTGTGAAGATCAGGGATCCTATTAACTTTTTTTAAAAAAATCACTTTATCTGGCTCTACATGAGTGCCCTGGCTAGACCCTCTTCTTACTTTGCTACAGTCAGTAGCAGCTGTCAGTGCGGGGCGTTAACACAGCAACGAGAGACAAAGGAGAAAATATCTGCATAAGGCCAGCACAAGTGCCGGGGTCTGCACCTCACTGTTTTAATTACTCCTTGCAAGCAGCCTCAGTCTCAAGCAGACAGTGCCCTCTCCCCTGGGGGGCTGGGCAGCACTAGGCAGGCCTGCCCCGACCCAGCGGTGGGGAAGGAGAGTAAAGTGCCCGGCGTAGACAAGGCTTCACCAAGTAGCAAGGGCCCAGGGCTGCTGCTGTTTGCTTTCCATGCAGCAGGCAGGAGTAAGGGGCACCTGCCCCATGCACCTTCGCTCCCAGGCGACTCCATTCCCCACTCCTCAGCTGCCTGGGGCAGTCCCTTACCCAGTGCGTGCTTCCCCCCCCCCCAGTCACTTGGTTCGGTCCGGTCCCGCCCCCATCAACCCGCCCTACTCGAGCCCACTGGCTCGGCCCAGTCGGTCACCTCCAAGGAGTGCCTGACGCGCTCTGTCTGCACCCACATATACCCCGGGTAATTGGTTCGTCCCCTCTGCCGCTGCCACCACCCCTCCGGAGCGCAGCGATTAGTCCCGTCCGCTCACAGCCCCAGGATGCGTCGATTCGGTCCCGCCTACCATCCCCCAAGCGGTGGAGCCGGCTGACAGCCCTACTCGGTGGGGAATATTGTACACACACCTTAGGAAGGAGAGACCCTCCGTTCACCTCAGACGCCATTTTACGATGACAGCACACGCACAACTTGTTCGCTTCCGGAACATCACTTCCGGTCTCAACCTCGGAGGTCTCCGCCTCCATCCACATAGGAGCCACCAGGCTCCACGTTACATAGCTTACAGGACCTGCCTCCCACAGAGGCACGGCGTCATCCTCGGTCTTCGGTTTATGGGGCTGCTGCGCGGGGTAGAGTAGAGGTGGTGTGCGGAGCGTGGACAACAATCCCATCGTGCACGCCAGCACCGCAAACGGAATCCCGAGTCAGCAGGAGCAGTGCACGGTGGAAATGTAGTCCCGGCAAGGCTGCCCTTCTAATCAGTGGGGTGTCGGGTCTTGTGGGTGCCCGAAATGGCCTCCAACGCCGAGATCTGGCAGCTCGTGTTACAAAGTCTAGGTAGCTTGTTCCCTCGTGTATTTACAAAGGAGCAGGGCCCAAGCTGCAGATGAACTTGACTAAGTGGATAGTTTACCAGTTACACAATACGCCATACTAGTATACCCCCACAAGGGTACATCTTATTCTGCTGTTCGAGTGGCTTTTCAGGTTAGCTTAAACTTCTTCCCAAGAAACACTGAAAAATTCACACCTTGCCTTAAACTGGTGCGGGAGCAGGAGCCTTCCTGTGTAGATATGACCCCTTAAAGCAAGGAGCAACCTGAATTTAAGATCCAGATCTCAAGCCATGATTCAGCGAGTCTGGTTCCAGATGGTTGGCTTACCCTTTCTCTAGCAAAAACATATAGAACTTTTAAAACATAGTTTCAGGATGTAGATTCCAGTGTGGAATATGTCTTCTGAGACACACAGTCACATGCATACATATGTTCAAACAAGAACACACAGGCACACAGACATGCACAAAGAAACATGCACATAGGACCACGTGCACACCACTCACAATAACTGTTACAGTTTTAGTAAAATCTGATTAGTTAGATCTTCTCAGATGATTGTGCAGCTCCTCTTGGTCTCCTTTGCCTCATCTAGAAAGGGAAATTATAGGTCTTTATTTCTGACTTTATGCTACCTCTCAGCTATCTTATCTGTAAATGATGGGAATGTGTTTGCTTCTCTCCATACTGGGATTTGAGGCCATGGTCAATAATTAAAGTTGTGAAGGCACAGAAATATTAAATGCAGTTTGAAGAAATGAGCTCCTGGATGTCAACCTGGTGCCCGTTCCCCTAAGAATACTTTATCAGAGAGATGTGCACTTGTCTCTCTATCTCTACCTCTTTCATCTCTGCCTGAGAGAGGTGACCAGGAATATAGATCATCTGTACAGTGTGATAACTTCCTATTGACTAGGAGCTTGATCTTGGTGCAGACACTGCATTTAATTGGGGTATTCAACTGAATGTTCATGTTTCATCAACGACTTAGATGTTGACATAGAAAGTACGCTTATTAAGTTGCAGATGATACCAAACTGGGAGGATTGCAACTGCTGGAGGACAGGGTCAAAATTCAAAATGATCTGGACAAATTGGAGAAATGGTCTGAGGTAACCGGATGAAGTTCAATAAAGACAAATGCAAAGTGCTCCACTTAGGAAGGGACAATCAGTTCACACATACAGAATGGGAAGAGACTGTCTAGGGAAGGAGTATGGCAAAGAGATCTAGGGGCATAGTGGCACAAGCTAAATATGAGTCAACAGGTGTGATAGTGTTGCAAAAAAGCAAATGTGATCTGGGATGCATTAACAGGTGTGTTGTAAACAAGACACGAGAAGTCATTCTTCTGCTTTACTCTGCGCTGGTTAGCCTCAACTGGAGTATTGTGTCCAGTTCTGGCACCGCATTTCAAGAAAGATGTGGAGAAATTGGAGAGGGTCCAAGAAGGCAACACAGAATGATTAAAGGTCTTGAGAAGATGACCTATGAAGAAGTCTGAAAGAATTGGGTTTATTAAGTTTGGAAGAGAGAGACTGAGAGGACATGATAGCAGTTTTCAGGTATCTAAAAGGCGTCATCAGGAGGAGGAGAAACTTGTTCACCTTAGCCTCTAATGATTAGAACAAGAAGCAATGGCTTAAACTGCATCAAGGAGATTTAGGTTGGATATTAGGAAAAGTTCCTAACTGTCAGGGTAGTTAAACCACGGAATAAATTGCCCTAGAGAGGTTGTGCTGGAATCTCCATCTCTGGAGATATTTAAGAGTAGGTTAGATAAATGTCTATCAGGGATGGTCTAGACAGTATTTGGTCCTACCGTGAAGGCAGGGGACTGGACTCGATGACCTCTTGAGGTCCCTTCCAGTCCTAGAGTCTATGAATCTATGAGGATTCTTAACTCCTCCTCCCTCTTCCCCACTCATGTTTCCATATGTTTGCACAAAAATTATTATAGTTATGACTTATTTAAAAAAAAAAAGGTCATGGGAGAGAGGGGAAACCTCTTGATCAAATGAGTTTAAATTTGCACCATAAACTAGACAGGTTGCTTAATTAGCTGGCACTACCATTTTCAAACGGATATGATGATGTATATGGATGTTAGGGAGGCTGCAAAGTCCTGCTTTAAACAAACACTACATTGCAACTGTCACAGTTACTGTGCTAAATGCACATCTGACTCCTCTCAGACTCATTGAGTGCAGACACACACACCCCCTTAGGTCTTGTGCCTCATGTCATCACCTTTCTTGGGATGGAATCATGGGATTTTTCCACTCTACTGCCAGGCCCTGGCTGCAGTTCCTGGTTATTGTGGTTACCTCAGAAAGTCTGACTTATGTTCAGCACTTGCAGTTTTCTTCCCTCTAGGAGCAATGACCATAGTAACCAGTGACAAGACAGTCTTCTTAAAACGAAGTATTATTTAAGGATAAAGCATTTCAGATAAAACATTTATTAAAACTATAGACTGTATGCATGTCTAGCTTAACAGGCATCTAACAATCTCCTCTTTGGGGAACCTAGTAAATCTAACTTCCTACAGACTCTTTTTCAAACCTCCTCTTTGTGTCACTTTTTTTCCCCAGGCAGCTGCTGGAACTGACCCCTTTCCTCTCACCTTTTAACTGTTTAGATCTGGTCTACATAGCAAGTTAGGGCAGCTCAACTACATCACTCAGGTGTATGAAAAACCCTCTGTAAGTCCTCGTATAGACAGGGAAAGAATTCTTCCATTGACCTATCTGCTGCCTCTCAGGGAGATGGATTACCTATACCAACAAGAGAACCACCCCCATCCGCATAGATAGTGTCTACACTAAAATGCTCTGTGGCACCACTGTAGCTTTTTAAGTGTAGACAAGCCCTTTGTGTTCTTTTGATCTCTAGGCTCCCAACATGGAAAAACAACTGTGTCATGTCAAACTGGAGTCTGGAATTACACCATTCTGTTGTAACTGCCCTCCCCCCACCCATGTTTGCTGGGAAATTATTTATCTGGATCCATTGTATTTCTTTCTGCTTGTTTTTCCCACAGCCCCTTATTAAGTTAGAACAATACATTCAAACAGGAAATTTGAATAACCCACCATAATTCTACAGTAACTTTATCTCACTGACTAGGTCACATACAGTGTTTATAAAATTATTACATCTCAGTATCTTTAATTTATTACATAGTATTTTTAATGTCACAGCATTTTAATGTCATATTTACATGTCACAGCAACTATAACTAAAATGCATCTGTGGCTGACCCATAAATAGGAAAAGACTTTCACAGATCCATTAAGGGAATCTTAATTGGGATGGTCTAGGGTTAATGCAGATAATTAAATATTTAATTAAGCCAGTAGAATACTCTATTTTAAAGGTTCCATTTTACTAGGTGAACTAAATTAAATTCAGTTTTATTTGCTGTTAAAAAAATTGAGTTGCCTGGCATGTCTCTTCAGTTCTGTTGCTTTTGTTACCAATGTCCCTGCATTTCATATATCAATAATATGAATGAAAGTGACAATATTACAATAGTTATTTAATAGAAATAATATTGCCTGTCAAAGGTTCAGACAGTGCATTTTAGGCTAATTGTCTGACAAAGATAGCAAGATATGTAAGCCCCCTATCTACCCTCTAAATATATGCACACAATTACAATTTCTTGTTGAAAATCTAACGGCCAAGTGTATTATCACAATATATTATTTTAACAATTGTTTCCATTATTATCATTGCAAAGTAACCTATTTGTTACATTCATTTTATTATTGCTTCCTCTGTTATTATTTGTTGTTTACTGAGGACCATCAGAGTTGTGAGTTCAATCCTTGAGGGGGCCATTCAGGGATCTGGGGCAAGGGTAGGCAACCTATGGCACGTGTGCTGAAGGCAGCAAGTGAGCTGATTTTCAGTGGCACTCACATTGCCCGGGGCCTGGCTACTGGTCTGGGGGGGCTCTGCATTTTAATTTTAAATGAAGCTTCTTAAACATTTTTAAAACCTTATTTACTTTACACACAACAATAGTTTAGTTATATGTTATAGACTTATAGAAAGAGACCTTCTAAACACGTTAAAATATATTACTGGCATGTGAAACCTTAAATTAGAGTGAATAAATGAAGACTCGGCACACCACTTCTGAAAGGTTGCTGACCCCTGGTCTGTGGGTTCGACTAGATGACCTCCTGAGGTCCCTTCCAACCCTGATATTCTATAATACCCTCATATCTCAATGTTTTGCACCATTTCCTTTACACATAGGAAAATATGGTCCCTGCCCAAAAGAGCATATATGCTAAGGCTCCAATCATGCAAGTGTCTATGCACATGAGCAATTTTACTTGAACATAATGGGACTACTCTGAGGAATAAAGCTGTGTGTGTGTGTGTGTGTAAAAATGTTTGCTTGGTCAGAGCATGCATTAGACAAATACAGGGGAGTGGCATCATAGGCACATTTAACTTACGCAATTTTAACTATACGCGCTTACAAAAACAAGAAAAATAACAATTTAAATACTGTACCTGTAGTGTGGGCGATTCCGCCTGCCATTCCACTCAATGAGCATTTGACTATATGTGATTTTCACCTTATGTGCTGACTTCAGAACCTAATTCCTGCATAAGATGCAACTCCCCTGTAATATATTGAAACAAAGAACGTACCAGCCTTTTCTTTCTTTCTTTAATGTTAGACAAATTTCATTTGGGAGGCAGGCCAGTCCTCGCCCACAGACAACCCACCAACCTTAAGCATATTTTCACCAGCACCACACACCACAACATAGTAACTCTAACTCAAGAACCAATCCATGCAACAAACCTCTATGCCAACTCTGCCCACATATTTACATCAGAGACACCATCACAGGACCTAACCAGATCAGCCACACCATCACTGGTTCATTCCCATGTCCACCAACATAATATAAGCCATCATGTGCCAGCAATGTTGATTTCTTTCTTGGGCTTGTCTTGCAGCAGGAGGCTTCTGGGTACACTTCTGGCTCTGTATTCCTCCTGCTGCAAGACAAGCCCAAATTGGACAGTCACTACGTAAAAGGATAAAGGGACAAGTCAAATATTAGGAATGGCAATGTACAAAAACCCGTAGGAGAACACTTCAGTTTCTCTGGACACACACTAGCAGATTTAAAGGTAGCCATCCTGTAGCAAAAAAACATCAGGACCAAACTTCAAAGAGAAACTGCTGAGCTTCAGTTCATTTGCAAATTTGATGCCATCAGCTCAGGATTAAACAAAGGCTGTGAATGGCTTGCCAACTACAAAAGCACTTTCTCCTCCCTTGGTGTTCACACCTCAACTGCTAGAAGAGGGCCTCATCCTCCCTGATTAAACTAACCTCATTATCTCTACACTGATTCTTGCTTGCATATTTATATCTGCCTCTGGAAATTTCCACTACATTCATCCCATGAAGTGGGTATTCACCCATGAAAGCTCATGCTCCAATGCGTCTGTTAGTCTATAAGGTGCCATAGGACTCTTTGTCGCTTTTTAGGGATCCAGACTAAATGGTGACCCCTCTGGTACTTGACAAATTTAATTGTTAACAAAGAAAGACGAGCAAAGTAATAAGCTGTTTAACATTATTAATTACTTTCAGGGCTTTGATATTGGCCTTATGCTCTTCTCATATATGAGGTATAATATCATTACAAAATGCACATAACTGAAACCTAAAATGGTGCTTAAAACTTTAATCAGCTGCAAATTGTGTATTTTTGCACTCATTTAAAAATAATCTAAAAAAACTATTAATTTGAAACAGATTCACTAGTGTACATTCAAGTGTTAATTATTAAAACAACAGCAACAACAACAAACCAGACAGCTGCCTGGTCAATGCTATCAAGCATTTAACTTACTTTTTCAAAGAGCTCATCCTGGCAAAATGAAAGAATTAAAATGGTACCAGTCAAAGAGATTTTAAACTGCCTCTTTTGGAAATGTACACCTTTTTCCCCCTAATGCAACAGTATCCAATGTAGTTAATATATTTAAAAGAAGTTTTAAAAAACAAATTTACAACAAGGTGTATTTACAAAACTGTTTCCGCCCGGTTTCGAACCGGGGACCTTTCGCGTGTTAGGCGAACGTGATAACCACTACACTACGGAAACTTATTTGAGCAAAAGGTGTGAAACTGTCTCTTTTAGTAACATGCTGGAGAACCCTGCGTGCTCTAGTAAAAGTTGTAATGTGTGGGATCTTTATTTGCAACGTTAGTGCCTGAAACCGGCACATTTACTGGGGAAGCAACCCCTGCCTAGATTCACGTGGAGGACATGTGCCTCTGACCAGGTCTCCAAGCCCTCAGGGGAGCTCCTGACACAAATATGGGTCAGACTGACCAAAAATTGCCCGAAGCACCCCAGTGAAAACACTTTGTGTGTGTGTTGGGGGGGGGCGGGGTGATGATCGCGCTCCCCGGGGTGGGCCACCGCAACAGGGCTCCACGCGACTGCGCTTTCGGAGCATGCACGGCCCCCGCAGTGACTATGGATTGGCCCCTCTGGTCCACGCACTGTACCCCCAACCCATCAGGCATGGCATCCTAGCGCTAAAATCCGGCACTAGGAGGAGCGTTAAATCAGAAAGCAAACTGTGCCCCCCCTCACATCCCTGCCCTAATGTTTGTGTCTAAACAATGCAGCATTGTGTCACTAAATAGTGGAAGTTATGGTTCTGATCCTGCAATTAGATGCACATGGGTGGGAGGGCCCCGATAGCCACCTACACAGACCCAGTTACAAAATCCTGGCCTTAATTTGTAGATCCAAGAAAAAAAGAACATTATAGCAACAAGAGGGGAACATTTCTAAAATAAAAAGCTGAAAAGAGCTATAAGAAGAAAAATAATTAAGTTGTATTTATATTAGCAATAACATATACCTACAGTGTCTTTAATCCCAAAGAATAACAAATCCCATTACAAAATTAACAAATTGATATGCAAACTATATATAGAAATCACTTCATTCACCTCAGAAATGCAACCATCTTTGGGATGAAATTGATCCACTGTTTAACAATACCACTCAGTTTAGAGGAAGTAAAGAAGACTGCCCAGTTAAAACTATATTGGGAACCTAGACTGCAAAATGCAATTGCCTGGGTTGGAATTTGTCTTGGACACAATGGTTAACATCTTGACGCTTACGAAAAGTGTCTTGGACTCTTTAATTACCTCAAATCATCAAGACCTCATATCTCATATATTAAATTAAGCTGCTAGGAGCTGCCTTAGGCAAAAGCAAAATAGGTATCTACTGAAACTTGTATTGGGAACCCAGAGAATTAATTTAGTACTCTGTGGATTTGTCCAGCCACCCTTTCAAGCAACAGAACAAGGAGAGATTCCCTGCCACTTCCAGAGCAAAGTTTGGGTCTGCCCACATGCAGGACCGGCGCTTCCATTTAGGCAACCTAGGCAGTCGCCTAGGGGGCCAGGATTTGGGGGGGCAGCAATTCAGCAGTGGGGGATCCTTCGATGCTCCAGGTCTTCAGTGGCAATTCTGCGGCGGGTCCTTCACTCGCTCTGGGACCCGCCGCTGAAGTGCCCCAAAGACCGAGAGCGCGGAAGGACCCCCCCCGGCCGCAGAATTGCTGCCGACCGGGAGCGCGGAACGACCCCCGCCTAGGGCCCCAAAAACCCTGGTGCCGCTCCTGCCCACATGATGATGGCAGGCTTGCCAGTTTCAAGGTGCTGCCTGCCCTAGAGGCATGTTAGAAGATTTCATTACTGACTCAGAGGGAAAAGTCCCACTACCAGAATCAACACCATCAATTCCCAGGGGCAACTTTCAGATCCTGCACCTCCCTAGCAGATTATTCTAATTATTTTATTAATAAAATTTAAAAACAAAAACCCTACCCCATTCAAATATTGTACCTTAAAAAGGAGGGACCCCCAGGCATGTTGTTATTGCTCTTAGTTTTCATGTGGAATGCAGTAAGGCACTCAGCTACTACAATGACAGGTAGCAAGTTAAATCCTGGGGCTCTAAGCCAGCTCCTCCAACAGTTAGGGAGTTTCCCATGCAGGTAGTGAACAGGCTGGACTTGTCTTAGGGTACGTCTACACTGCACGATTATTTCGAATTAGCTTAAACCGATATTACAAAACAGATCTAATAAAATCGGTTTAGCGCGTCCACAGTGGGATCCCGAAATCGATCGTTTGCATCCATGGTCCAAAGCTACCATCGATTTCAGGAGCGGTGCACTGTGGGTAGCTGTTCCTCAGCTATCCCATAGTTCCCACTTCCGTGTTGAGAGCACAGTGCCTGATGGGGCAGAAAACATTTCCCCGGGGGGTGCTGGGTACAGCCTCACCCCTCCCTTTGTGGAAGGCAGCAGCAACCCTTTGGCCGCCTTTTCTCGCGGACGTGCATATTGGAGGCAAACGCCATACACAGCAATCTTCCCTTTTTTTTCACGTGGTGGGGGGGGGATAACTGACGGAGCTGTTCCCTGAACCACGCCAGCACCACTGTGTTTGAACCTACAGGCACCATTTGCGTCAGCTCAGCCAATAAATGCAAACAATTTTCAGAGGACTGCTGTGGGCTTGTGGGATAGGGAGTCCTCCAGTACCCCCTCCCTCCCTTCATGAGCTCCATTTGAGTCTCTGGCTTTCCCTTACGCTTGTCCCACGCAAGCGCTGTTTGTATCCTTGGAGTTTTTATTCAAACGCTTTGCATTTCGTGTTCTGTAATTGGACTGGATACAAAGATTTGTCTCCCATAACAGCGATCAGACTAGTATCTCCGTACGGTCTATGCTGGAGCTCTTTTTCGATTTCAGACTGCATCGCAGCCCGTGCTGACCAGTAGCTCCACGCTGGGCAAGCCAGAAATGTAATTCAAAAGTTCGCGGGGCTTTTCCTGTTTTACCTGCCCGCTGCATCCGAGTTCAATTGCTGCCAGAACGTCAGTGCTGACTGGGATTGCCGCCGTGGAGCCAATAACGTCGATTTCCGTCCACCGAACCCTAATCTGAGTTTGCTATCGATTTTTAGCGCTACTCCTTCGATTTGGGGAGGAGTTTCCGAAATCGATTTAAGAGCCGTTTACTCGATATTAATGACGACGTCGTGTGAACGGATACAGCGTTAAATCGGTATATCGGCCATTAAACCGATTTAAAGTCGCAGTGTAGACCTGGCCTTAGCTTGATAAGGGCTGAGGGGGTGTCTTAGCAACAAGGGCACTGCTGCTGTATGTGCCTTTGTCACAATAGGAGGGGATTATCACATGAAGGGGAAGTTGCTGGCCCCCACCACTCCCCAGTGGCCTGAGTGGGAAGTGGCAGGTGGAAAGCCACCTCCTGAGATGGGGGATATGTTACCGGCTGTGGTTATAGACAATGGTTCAGGCCTGATCAAGGCAGGCATAGCTGGGGACAAGGAACCACGTTTCATCTACAGCAACATAACAGGCCGGCCTAAAGCCAAGTCCGTGATGCTGGGGGCAGGCCAGAAGGACCTTTACATTGGGGATGAGGCACAGGCCAAGCGGGGGATCCTCTCCATCAGGTATCAGAGAGTGGCGGGAGCTAGGCCTGGGGAAATGAGGGGAGCAGGCCAAGGAGCGGGTCCTCTCCACCTGGTCTAAAGAGGGGGACATGGAAAGTGGGTAGGGAGCAGGTCAAGTGTGGGGGGGTTCTATTCATTGGGAGGGGGAAGGATAGCTCAATGGTTTGCACTTTCACTTACTAAACTTAGGGTTGCAAGCTCAATCTTTGAGGGAGCCACTTAGGGATCAGGGGCAAAATCAGTACTTGGTCCTGCTGGTAAAGGCAGGGAGCCGGACTCCATGACCTTTCAGAGTCAGTTCTATGAGATAGGCATATCTTTATATATTATTTAGGTAGGAAAGGAGACGATGGGAGTCCTACCCAAGGTGGGTTGGTTTAGTGAAGAATGTGTCCATCAGGTACTGAGAAGGGAGGAGGAGCCATCCCTGCTCACACAGGAGAAGCATGCCAAGCAGGGTTGGGGAGGCCCTGCCATCAGGTACCATTAGCCTTGTGGGAAGGAAGGTTGTGAAGCAGCAGTTAAGTGGATGCAGGGTGAGCTGGGAGAGGAAAGCTGGCATCTGAACAAGGAGGGAGCATTGCCTCAGACAGCAGTCTCCTTTGCAGGCCTGTCCTCATGGAGAGAGTTTGGTACAGGACAGAGAAAAAGTTTTCCTCTGTGCCAGTCACTTAAATGTTTGATCATGGAAAGTGCTGCAAAAGGAAATTGTGAAGGAACCTGCAGCGTCTTTTCCAAATGAAAGGCTGTTGCTATTGGCTTTTGCTTTGCACAGACTAATACAGGTATCCCAAAGGTAAACATGAGTCAAGGCCAAACAAGGTCAAAAAGTGGGAGGGAGAACAAAACAAGGGAGAAAGAGCAGAGACTAACAGAGGAGGCTGGAAGTGCAGAAAAGAAGGGAAGATGGCCACAGAAACAAAGAGAGAGAGGGTAGAGACAGAGAAAGATGCATCTCAAATTCTGTGCAGTTCGACTGCAGCGGCTTTTGCGCCCAGTGTGAAGGTTTCCAAAGGGCATGGGGAAGTGTGCAAAACAGGCTCTTCTGACATGTAGCTACATTAGTGCATTTGGGTATGAAAGCCACATTGCAAACACCTATTATGCTTGAAACACACTTCATGTCCACACACAAAAGCAGTGGCAGGAGGGCACTGCTGCACAGTTGTACTTCCCAAGCACCATTGTATCCTGCATCCCCCTTCCCTATTGCACTGCTAATGTAGACAGAAAATGCTGTAATTGCAGCTGCACATTTTCATAGGCCTAGGCTGCAGCTACACACAATAATACACTACTGCTCTTGTAATCTCTTTAGCTGTTGCAATGTACAGTGTTTCTTGTATTCCAAACTATATGCCTGTGATAAATTACTGACGTGTCTATTATTTTTACACATGAGAGTTTTCTGTTTAATAAGGTGCGATGCATGCAGTGTTCCTGATTTTCTTGTTTAAAAAAATAGAGAAGCTTCAATGAAGCATGCGCTACTTTGTATATTGAAATACACTGCCTTATACAGTTCCAGTTTTCTTTTAAATGGTATAGCACTTCTCCAGTTATGGATAACTCCTACAAAACACTGATTTAGGGGCCTGTGCTGGAAACATTGCACCCATTTTACAGTAGAAGTACAATGATGGAAAGGAGTGGTGTGACATGCTGAACAAGTTTATATTAGCCAAGATGGCTGGTTTGTGGACACACTGCACCATTACAATTTACAGCGGTTCTGCAGTTCTCTCTGATGTAGATAAAGCTATTGATTGATAGTGCACCTACAATAGGTGGGAAGGTTGTGTAGGGAGCTGTAGCAGGGAGAGGAGTGAAAGGAGGGAATAGGAAAAGCTCTGGGTTAGGAGAAGAAAAATTCAAGGGATCTGGTGGAGAAAAGGAAGCACTAAAAGAAGAACAAGAAAAACTGGGGAGAATGAAAACAAAGAACAGACTGGAAAATTGGACACAATGAAGAGTAAAAAAGGAGACCGAAAAAGGAAAGATAAATACATTGATCTCTCAGGACTTGTCTAGACTAGTTTACCAATTAGTTCAAATTAGCAAATGTGAGTGTAAAGTGTTAAACTAAATACTCCACAGACATTTTTTTTCTGGATACAAATGGTTACACTTTACTTTAGGACTTAGCCCAGGGTAAACCACAAACAACCAATTCCCTCAAACAAAAACAGTACTACAAATTCTAGTCTAGACAAACCCACAACCTGGGCAGGACTGGAATTTAAAGACAAAGGTTACTAGCACTTTATGACTGCAAGGAAAATTTGAATGTGAAAACTGGGCTGTCTTTGGTGTGACCCATGCAGAAACTTGCACTGATATAATGAAACTAGTTTTAATGAATACCTTTCGTTATTTCCATGCAATTCACATACACACACACACACACACTTGCACACACACTTTACATGGAATAACAAAAGATGTGAATTAAAACCTTACATTGATGGAGGCTGAGTCTACACTACATGGTTATGCTGCTATAATCTCGGTAATGTAGACATGGTCTGTTTGTTCTCTCACACAACCACATGCAATACACATAATACCCTGTTGAACTCTTCGCCTACATGGTGCTAGTTTCTGGGCAGACTCTATTAGGCTTTGCTTTAGGTGTGGCCTCTTAAATGACCCTTACCATTATCTTAAGTGAAGAGAGTGTTCACACTCATCAATCTCAATGAGTTTTTAATTCAACCCATAATAAGGCTTCCCCCAGAGCATAATATTAGTATGAGGCAAATTTCTGAGTAGACCAGCCCTTCTTGTCTCTCCAGCCAGCCAGCCTGAAACAACTTTAGAGAGCTACAAACTGCTTCTTTTCAGTGTCAACACCGAGGACAGTATAGGGCCAGAATCCATGCACTGCAACTTGTGCCAGTTCAAAAAGTGTGCGTAATAGGTTTAAAATTCTACTAAATCAGAAAAGTAGCATGTTGCACCCACGTTGTAGTCACTAAACTCTGGTGTAGATGACTGCACAAGATGCAGGCCAATAGAGAATCTGGTCTTCAGTTTCTGCCTACCACTGCTAATGCTAGTTCAGCTCCACTGGTATTAGCAATGTTGGGGGAACTACCATAGACCACTGCCACCAGCGGTGTTTTAAATACCTAATTATCTAGCCCTCTCCAGATCATAATTAATCAACATGGTTTTTAAAACACTGCCAGCACCCAGTGTAAGCTAAGGCTGCCAACAGTGATGGTGAATTTTTGCAAGATTTCTCTAGTGTAGACAAAGCTAATGTCTGGGACTTCCAAGAATCTTTAATCATCTTTCTCTACCCTTTACACTCTCTATACGTGTTGAGTGCTATCAGAGAGTAAGGTAAATCTTCTAGCTACTAATCTACTGGATGAATTTTTGAGGGCTAGCAGAAGAAATACTCCCACAATAATGTTTAATAAACATACATTATCAATAGTGAAATTAATAAATTGTAAAGATTCATATTGAACTTTTCAGTAATATTTTTAAAATAATGTTTAGATACTTTTTAAAATGTAGGTCCTAATCCTGCAAGGTGCTACATCCCTTCTTAGATGTGCTGAGAGTCAGCAGCTCTAGGAGGCAATCAACTTTCTTTAGCCCAGGCCATTATTAATTTTATTTTTCAAGGAAACACTAGTGACTTAGAATTTTATATGCAGTACACTTCATGAAATGATATACTTGGGAAACACCTGACAAGTTGAACCTGGTAAATGGTGAAGGCTCCTTTGTTTTTTGTCTGCTTGAATCCCATGCAGGTATCCAGTGGAGCATGGGATTGTCACATCTTGGGCGGACATGGAGGCTGTGTGGAAGAATGTCTATGACCATGACCTGAAGATGAAGGCAAGTGAGCGACCAGCTCTGTTCACCGAGGCACCACTCAACCCACTGGTCAATCGAGAACATATGACAAAGATTCTCTTTGAGCGCTTTGAGGTACCAGCCCTTTATGTGGCCATCCAGGCTGTACTGGCACTTTACGCGTCAGGCCTTACCACGGGCTGTGTGATGGACTCTGGTGATGGCGTTACCCACACTGTACCTATCTTTGAGGGCTACTGCTTGTCCCATGCCGTTCTCCGGCTTGACCTGGCTGGCCGTGATCTTACAGACTACCTGATGAGAATCCTTAAAGAGAGTGGTGTCTCCCTGGTCAGTACAGCTGAAAGGGAGATTGTACGAGACATGAAGGAGAACTTGTGTTATGTGTGTCTGTATCCAGAGGAGGAGTTGGCTAAGAAACCAAGTGAAGTAGAGAAATCCTACAGGCTGCCTGATGGGCAGGTTATTAAAGTCCAGAATCAAAGGTTCCGCTGCCCTGAGACCCTTTTTAGCCCATCTAATATTGGCATGGAGGCCCCAGGGATTGACAAGCTTTGTTTCAACACCATCATGAAGTGTGACATTGACCTAAGGACCAACTTTTTCTCCAACATAATCCTGTCTGGCGGTTCCAGCCTCTTCCCTGGCATGGCTGAGCGCATCACCAAAGAAATAATCCGCATGGTCCCCAGTGACACTGAGGTGAAGGTCATGGCTCCCCCTGACAGGAAGCTCTCTGTTTGGATGGGGGGCTCCATCCTCTCCTCCCTCTCTGCCTTCCAGCAAATGTGGATTACCATGGCAGAGTACAGGGAAATTGGGCCTAACATAGTGCATAGAAAATGCTTCTGAAATCCAGTTGTTTTAAAAAGTGAAAGTGTTGTGGGAAAGAAAAGAACCTCAAATTATAGTAATCCCAAAACTCTAGGAGGCCTACGCCAGTAGTATTTATTTGGCAAAAGACTAATAAAAATCATAACTGGGTGTGCTTGTTCTAGAATATATTTTTATGAATATGTGTAAAATGTTTTGGATTTCTAGTGAAAGTTTTTTACACAAGGACAAAACAGTGTGGAAAACAAGTGAAGTAAATGAAATCGACAGTTTTACAACATGGCTTTTGCAATCTTATTCCATTATTACTGAATGTATGTATAAGTGTAATATCCCCACACTTTCTAACAGACATTTCTGTTATTAAAATGTCATGTTGAGCAGGAAATAACTGAGGGACACAGGACATTGCAATGTTATTATGCACATATTTGGTAGATTATTTTTCCTTTCTTTTGAGTTATGAACACAAAATAAAGAGATCCACTTTGTTTTCCTTTGGCTGGAACTAAGGTCAGACTAAGGGCCTGCCTCATTACGGAAAATTCTCCCTAGAATAGGGTAGAGAATTCTGGCCATGTGGTGCCATTGGAGTGTGTGGGTGAACAGAACAGGTTTCCTGGCCATGTGATTTTTGTGCCTACGGCACAGGTGAGGAAACAACATTACAAGCTGGCTACCTTATACACCGCTGCTAGAACTCGGGTAGACGAGAGAAAAAAAAGAGGCTCTTAGGCCCCGTGGTTTGTTTGTGGGCGGAGTCAGGCATCTCCCATCTCCCGCTAGTGATTTCATTCCCCCTCCGAGCCCCGCAGAGCCAATGGGAACAGAGGGGACTCCCGCTAGCCAATCCATGCGCGGGGGCGGGACGGTGGAAAATATATAAGGCGCGCGGCAAGGCGGGCTCGGCCGCTGCGGCGGCGGGGGGGCTCAGTCTTTCTAACCCTAAGCGGAACGTGGCCCCTCCCCGCCGCAGCCGTCCGCTGTTTTACTCGCTGACTTTCAGCGGACGGGGGGAGCGGGTGGAGACGCCAACCAAAAAACGTCAGCGAGGGGCCCTCCCCTCCCACGCCGACCTTGTCCGGTGTGGGGCCCGCCAGAGAAGTCCCCGCCGCCCCGCCCTGGTGAGGCCGCGGTCAGCCGGTTCGCGCCACTGCTGCCGCGAAGAGTTCGTCTCTGTCAGCCTCGGGGGCGGCCGGGGTGGAAAGGCGGGTCCCGGGCGGGTCGGCCGGGAGAGCAAACATGAGCGGCGGTCCCTGCGCAACCGCCCTCCCCGAGCTGTGGGGCCCGCGGTCGGGGCTGCTCTCAGACACGCCGAGCGGGAGGCGGAGGAGGCGGGGCTGGCTAGTGCCGAGAATGGTCCGTCTCTAGCAGCAGCCGCCGTTTGGCTGCGCTTCCGAGAGGCGCGCGAATGTGCGTCGGGCTCCCACCGCCGTGAGGAGGCTGCCCCGCGGTGCTGCTGGGGGCCAACGGGGGGAGGGTGGGTTCCGGAGGGTCCCCCGGCTGGTATCCCCGGGGTCCCGCTCCGTGCCCCCCAAACGCTCGCGGCTGGAGCCCCGATCCGTGGCCCCCACCCTCGCCCCAAACACTCGAATCTGAAGCGCTGACCCGCAGCGTGCGCCTGGGCCCCCATTCCCTGACCATGTCCCACCAAATACACGGGCTGCCCCCCCCCCCCGTGCATCTCCCCCAGACATGCTGGGGGCCCTGCTATCTAACTCCTAAATCTGTTCCTGGGGCCCTGTTCTATGACCCGTGGCCACCCAGGAGCCTGCTCCGTGACCTCCCACCCTGCCCCCAAACGCTCAGGCCTGGAGTCTTGCTCCGTGATCGTCACCCTTCTCACAAACACTCCCGTCTGGAGCCCTGCTCTGTATCCCTGTCCCCCAACATGCGCCTGGGGCCCCACTCTGTGACCCTGTCCCACCAAATACATGTGCTGGGGACCCCCTGCCCTGTGCTTCTCTCCCAAACTTGCTGGGGGCCCTGCTCTCTAACCTGCCCCTGGGGCCCTGCTCCATGACCAGTGGCCACCCAGGGCCTGCGCTGTGACCCCCATCTCTCCCAGGGTGCTGCTCTGGGACCCCAACACAAGCACAGGGTCCTGCTCTGCCCTCTCCCAAACTCATGATTTGTTACTCTTCCCCCTCTGGCCCCCTGCCCCCATGCACACAGGGCTATACTCTGTGACTCTCCATGCTTGGTAGTGTGTGAGTATGGCAAGAAGGGTCACAGGTTGGCTGTGTGTGCGTAGTTGGGTGAGTAGCAGGGTCAAAGCATAGTAAAGAGGTGGTTGGGAGAAGGGATGCTCACAGAGACCCAATTTTATTATCTGTGGACTTGCTGCATCCAAGAGGAGGTCTGCAGGTAGAAACAAAAGTAGGGATTCTGGGGCCTTGAATGTTCAGTGTCTCTAGAGAAGCTTCTTGTTGTCTGGAATTAAAGTCAGTTGATTTAGTTCACTTGCCTATCAATCTTGCCATGTATAGTTAAACAAGATTTTAATTTTTAAATGCTACAAACTCACACATACATGCAGCGATGCTCAAACTGAGGCAAAAACTGATTTAATTATTAAGCAGTAACCATGTTATTAACCAGTTGCAGTTGATAAAATAATACTTGGTCAGTCATTTTGATGTGATCTCTCTAAATATGAATATATAGTACTATTGTAAATGAAACAATGAATTCACACTACTGTGGCTCTTTTGATCAGTAATCTGGCTCCTGAATCTAAGTATCACTGACATGGAGGCTAATTGTGGGAGAAATGCAACAATCCTGACTATACAAGCACAAAGGAAAATTGTCTGCAAATAATGTCCTGGGTTGTGTAATGGGAGTTGATGAGGGTGAAGGAGAAAGTGTTCAGGCTTGGCTTCTAATTTACCTCTTTGTTACAGAGCCTGAGTTTTGCTTAGGCAGGGTACATCTACACTTCAAGCAGTGTGGCAGCTGTGCTTCTGTAGTTTAGACACTACAGTGACAGAAGGAGTTTTGCTGTTGCTCTAGTAAATCCATCCCCTTGAGAGGGGGTAGCTGTGTCAAAGGAAGAATTATTTTATCAGCCTCATGATGTCTGCATTGGGGCTTAGGCTGGCTTAACTACATTTCCCAGGGCTGTGAATTTTTCACAACCAGGTGAGTGATGTAGCCAGGTCAACTTAAGTTTTAGGATCATCTTTTGGATGAATATGTATTTTAGGCCATGTTAACGCTATGGGACTATACTACGCTGGCATAATCCCAAAGCGTAGATGCAGCCTATGCTGACTTCCCTAAGTGAATAGCTATCTCAACCCTATATTTTAAGTGAAGACCAGGCCTAAAACTTGGTGCAGGCCTAACTGCATTGTATAGCTGCAATTTAGTAACTGAATAGGTGTTTGACCAGCACCACCTAGTGTCTGTTTTCTTTCTTTACATGTATAATGGGAGTAGACTACGGCAAGGTGGAGTGAGTGGGGAAATACATGCTCCATTGCCAAAAGAAACGTAAAAAAGCTATGTGTGTGTCCTGTTCATTGATTATAAAAACCATGTTCCCATTTTGATAGAGGTTATATATAACATGTCTAATGAATTTGTTCTTAATAAAAATATAAAGCTCTACAACCCTTTACCATTGTCCTGTGGTCCAATTTCTCAGTTCAAAGTAACCGCATTACTAATTTTTATTTGATAAGTTCAGAATATCATCTCCTTTGTTTTCTCATCTAAACTTTAGCTTCACATCTATCAAATATTGCTTTTGGGACTTGCAGGTAACCAAAGAGAAGGCAAAATTTCCTCACACTCAACAAAACATCCTAAAGTAAAATATTTTCAAGTGAGGGTTCCTACCCTTCTGTGCTTCAAGGCTCTCCCTCCCTCACCCTTCCTTTGACAACAATAAATAGAAGTTTATGGGGTTCCTACCTGAAACTACACAAGTGTTAGTCCTTGCTTGACAATGTTAATTGCTGTAAGATGCTTACTTTTCTGGAAAGTAAACATGTCTCTGCCATGTTGCTGAATAGTTGGAATCCCCTCTGCAAAAAACCTCACTCTTTTTTTCTCCTTTCAAATTTCCTGCCAGTTAAAAGTAAGCAGGGAACAGCTCAAGGTACATCTGTTTAGTCTTGTTTAACATGCCTTTTTGTCAGACAAATCTGGCACTAGATGAAATAATTACATCTAGACATGCCATTGGTTAAGCTAGGTGAAAGGGAGATGGCAAGTGTAAAAATGCAAACCTGGATGAAAAGAAGGGTCCAGCTGAAACAAGGGGATCCTGCCAAATGCCCTAGGACACTGGTTCTCAATTGTACTGGTGACCCCTTCCAAACAGCAAGCCTCTGAGTATGACCTCCCCCATACAAATTAAAAACACTTTTTTATATATTGAACACTATTATAAATACTGGATGCAAAGCCAGGTTTGGGGTAGAGGCTGACAGCTTGTGACCCCCTGTGTAATAACCTTGTGACTCCCAGTTTGAGAACCGCTGCCCTAGGACCATCTAAGGTGAAATTGGAGAAAAAAGTTCACAACTAAATATGCATTACTGGAAAAGTCCCAGTCTGGCCAGGACCTAATGCCTAAGAAACAACCCTTGGTTTGATTTACTAGTTGGGTTGAATGTTTTATAAATGAAAACGATTAGGGCAAGATGTGATTGTTCAAGTACTTGGGGCCTAGATGATGGTAGGCTTTATGTTGGTAGTTGTAGCTTGCAGAGATCGATGTAATTCCTATGCAAAGGAGTGATATCAGCCATGTGCGGCAATGATCGCAGCCTCTAGATCAGTTGCATGGAAAGTTCAGTGATGTGGGCATTGCTGTTGGCTAGCCTGAGGATGGCAGTGGCAGTGAGTGTGGTGAGATCTTTGTATAAGAGCAATGAGTGAGCCTCAAGCATGTGCTGGAGTTGACTACTTTAGCAACATCTCTAGAGAGCAGTCAAGAGACCAACCCTTGAATGTTCCTTCTCTCTCTTTCTTCAGGTTCTGCATCTCTCTGGCCAGGAGAGGTATGCTCCCTGAATAATTGAGTACTCTCAAAATCACTGAATCCCTGAAAATACTCTCACTTTGCTCTAAAAGTCACCTGTTGTACTTGGTTTGAGTTTGTCAGCTGTCTCATCAAGATAAAAATGTTGGCTAGACAGTTTAATAGCAAAGAGATGGTCCATATGGACCCGTAAAAAGATCTAGGATTGTGTGTCTGCATATCGATACCACAATCCATCACCACATGATCTTCTGTGGCATTCCGGTCGGCGAGGGAAAGAGAAAGGAGCCTTGAAGACCACAGAAGGGAAGAAAATATTGTTTTCAACAATTTTAAATAAATTTGGAAATTCATTACATAGTTCATTATCCATGTTTTTTTGTTTTTTTTGTTTTTTTTTAATTCTTAGGCTCCTAGTCTTACTATTTTTAATTTGGTTTTCCAGATCTTCAGTCCAGCATGTGAAAATAGCACTGGGTCAAATCTATTCCTCGTGTACCTCATTTTAGTGGAGTTTACAAATTATTTACAAATGTTAGGGAACTGTGGACTTTAGGAAACTGGGAAGTATATTACTCCAAATTTACTTCTATTGGTTTGTACGACAGCAAGCAAAGTTTTGTGTGAGATGGCTGTCTTGGGGCATTATGACTGATGATTCAACAAAAAAATTGGGGAAGATTCAGCTATTGCGGTTGTGCTGCTTTCCCATCTGCACTAGTGCTTTACCACAGAAATGGTTCAAAAGAGCACTGTTGTGGCTTTTCAGGAACCAAAATAACTGAAGCTCTCAGTAAGTTTTCCCCTTAAGAGCTTAAAACTATTTGTTAGTGGCAGCCACCACAGAAAGTGAAGAAAATCACACTTGATAGTTCTCCCCTTGAAATTCAATTGTTACCAAGCAGCAACCCCTGTGAGAGAGAGCAGCTTGGGGAAGCAGAGCTGCAGTCGTGTTGTCCCTTGCTTCATTTCATGTTTCAAGTTTTAAATTCTTTTTTTAAAGCATAACTTATTGTATGACTTATTTAACACTTGTGTACAGTGCCATATGTACACTTGCTGTGTGTAAAAAGAATAAAGACATGATCACTGCTTTGAGGACCTCATAATCAAGGATAGATATGACATGATGTGATACTAGGAGAAGGAACATCACTCAAGGAGGGAAAAGAAGGATTTACATACAATAAAGTTATGAAGTTGCTTTCATAAGGTTTGCATCATGTTAGGATTTAATTTGAAAACATGGCCCCACTGTGCCTTGGTGATTTATGCATGGACGTTCCACTTAAGGCAGATGGGTAGCTGCCTTTGGTATTGTGCCTCTTTTTACCTTGGCACGTTCTCCGTAGTGGCTGGGAGATGCTGTGGCTAGAGGCAGGCTATGGGAAATATTCCCCATTGCTCCACCAGCCCTGTGGAGCATCTGTAAAAAAGTACAGCCTGGGGCTGTTGTTAAATTTCCTTCAGAGACTTTCTATGTGGTGGGATACCTCTTTCAGGATAGTGGAAATGGCAGTGCTGCTGCCAAGGAGCTGGAGGAGGAAACGGACCAGAAAGTTAGTTTGCAAGTGCAGAGTGCTACACAGATGGCCCTCTCCTCCCATGTATCCCCCAAGAGCTGTGTGGTTCTTGAAGGGGCCACAGGTTGAGGCATTGAGGCATCAGTTCCCTGTAAAAGAATTTGGAGAGAAAACTGTGATAGGCACCCTGTAGCATATCTTTCCCTCTGTGGGTTTCTGTCACATGCAGGCACAAACTGGGCCTTTGTTGTTTTAAATTTAAAAAAATCAACTTGAATTTACTATTTAAATAGGTTAGTATGGAAGGAATGGTAGAAAGAGGGGAATTTGGAGAATATACAGCCCAAAGGCCTTGTTGGGCCTGGTAAAAACATGAATCCAGTTAATTTCTTAGAGGTAGCTGCTCAGCCCGCCTGCATAAAAACGGTAAATTTGCTGAAGTGCATCAGGTAGGAGAAATAACAATATAATATAGAAAGAACAGTAAAAGCAGGAAGGTTTCATACTGTAGAAGAGCTGAAAGTGCTATAACAAAATGAATCTTCATGGCCCTGAAGAATTTGTGTGTGCTGTTTGTTCAGTTTGAGACATAAAAGTGTGCACGTTCCCCCTTCTATTTTTAATATGCTCTTTTGGCTGCATGTTTTGCAATGTGTACTTTGGTTTTTGTCAGTGGTTCAGTGGATAGAACACTGGGCTGGAGACGGGACTTATGTTCTATACCTGGGTCTGCCACTGACTATGTGACTTCTGTCAAGTCACAGAATCTTACTTCCCCATCAGTAAAATATGAATAATAATATGTAACCACCTAAGGGCTAAGCCCTAACGGCTTATCTATATGCAGAAGTTGCACAGGTTTAGCTAAAATTCAGTTAAAGCTGCTGCAACTTGTGTGTGTGCATGTGTGAACTCTCCTATTGGTTTAAAATTAACTATATTGGTTTAGTTTGTGCCTGTAAATTTACTGATGTGAGCTAAACCAATATAAGCCAGGTTTAACTCATATAAAAGTGGTGTCCACACATAAATTTGTATCAATTAAATTAAATCATATAAAATCACATCATTAGTAGGTAAACTGTTAGAACTCTTTGTGTAGACCATGCCTAACAGTGAGATCTATGCTTTAAAAATACTATATAAGGGCTACTTATTCATATTATTTATTATTATAGTTAAAGAAAATTCCAATAAAATACTTTCTTTTTAAAAACTAATATTCATGTGGTTGTCTAAGAAAATTAAGGTAGAGTTTAAACTGAACTACAGGATAAAGTCTAACAAAACAGCTTGACCTTACTTGTGATACAAACAATCAAAAAGGTGTCCTGGCGAGGAATAATAGTTATCAAAGGTTGAAGAACTGTTTTATTTGAAGATTGATTAACTACTGACGAATCTGGCTAAACATTAATAGAACTTAATCTAGTCCTGTTCCTAGACTAATCTAAGGGTATATGGAAATTTTTAAAATGTAGGTGTGATGTCATATATACAGATATGAATTGGCAAAAAGGCAATGAGAGAGTTGCAGCTTTTTTAACCATTGTAATGATTTTTTGAAATAATCTTTATATTTAAAATGTTATTCAATCAAATCTGCATAACTAATAAAAATAGGAACTGAAACACATGCTGGCTTTTCATATTTATATATCCCTTTTTGCTTTGCAAAGATCTGCATTTTCAAGTTGACGTGCTTGATTCAGAAAATTGAAGCCAGAGTGCTAGGTGTTTCTGGTAGGTCCATTATGCTATCAGCTGTGCAGGTTGTTCTCACAGTTAAATTAATCTTTCTTTCTGTGGATTGCTGGGTTTTTTGTTTGTTTTGTTTTGGTCCTTGAATTACCTAATTACATTGTCTTTCATTAATCCTGTATTTACTGTGTATATGTTATTTGGATAAATATGAATTTGTAACAAAGTAATGAAATGACTTAAATGCTTTTACTCTGGCCAATTGAAATTAAGTAAAATAAAAATACTATTGTATCTTTATAACACCTAGAAACTTCTGTCTTCTAAGTGCACAACAAACATAAGTATTGTCCTTGCTCTACTGAGGGGAAAACTGAAACTCAGTGAAATCCTGGCTCCACTGAGTTTAACACAAACCTCCTATTGAATTCAATGGGGCCAGGATGTTGTCCCCAGAGTTCATAGACTTACCTAATCCCACATAAGTCAGTCCCAGACCCAGTATTAGAAATCAGGAGTTCCTATTGCCCAGGCCAGTAGACCAAGTTGCCTCTCTGTGGGTGAAATCCATCTTCGTACAGAGTACTAACAAGGTCTATGCATGGTTGTGAGACTTCAGTAGTGTGTAAACTTTGCACAGACAGCACAGGGATGAATTGTTTCCTATGTAATTACTACTTGCTGCTAACAAAAACATAATAAAAATAAAAGTTCAGGATCAAGACTCATGTTATCTTAAAATTAATTATCTGCTTCAGTGGGGTTTCAGCTTTTGAAGTCAATGGTAATTAAGAGTACCCAGTTTTATGGGCACAAAAAAAGCAACCATGGACATTCAGCTCCCTAGTTGTATTAGCCCTTAATATTATAATGGTTTAGGAGCAGAACTACCTTTTGTCCAGGAGAATGGTACAGTTATGCAGATTTATGTTTAATGAATTTCTTTCCTATAACTTTATAAGTCTTTGTTTTTGCTTTTTAAATCAGTGCTCCGAATCAAGTTTGTCCTAGATGTATATATCTTGGCTGATCCATCATATATGTTTTGAACAGTAGATGGCAACATCCATTCACCTGTAGCAAAAATCCAACACAAATATTCAACACATTACACAACCCAATGTACAAGTCTGAAAATATCAACAGTGTGAAATAGAATCATTCTTAAAATGATCATTTACAGATGTAGGTTCAAAGTGAAACAATTGATATGAGCCCTCATATGCTATGATTCTGATTATTTGTTATCCAACCAAGGGTGGGGTTACAGTGAAATTGGAAACTGCAATTGCAGTTGTTGCAGATTCCTAGTTCTTATATTGATTTGATGGATGTTTGTTAAACTTTGCAGCAGGACACCACTGTGAAACCTCCTTCCTAATCAGTGGAGGTATGGAATAAGCATATATTTTAATATATACTTACATTAAACTTTGTAAAAGACTAAGGAATCTTGGTTGAGCACCTACATGTGATTGCAAGCAAAATGGTTAATAGTTTTGTCTCAGATATCAGTTACACTTTATAATTTGCATTGTGCTTAGAAAATGTGCAAAATGGAGATTATGTTTTCTATACCTTTAACTTTAGGATTTGCCTTGTGAAGTAAGAGTTTAAAATCCTGACTCCGTTGAAATTAATGGCAAAACTCTCATTGACTTCAAAGAGGCCAGGATTTCACTCATTATAATTAATAATTTGTTTGGATACCATGTACCTAAATAGATAATGGCCAAAATTTTTGAATCTGTATACCTAAAGTTAAGCTCCTAAATCTCTGTTTAGGTACCTAAATATGAATAGCCTGATTTTTAAAAAGTGCTGAGTACCTGCAGCTCTCATTGACTTCAGTGATTTTTTTATTGCTCAACACTTCTGAAAATCAGGTCACTTTATTTAGTACTTAAATATGAAAAAAATTGAAAAATTAAGCCAATGCGGATATATAATATGTTTCAGTTTCTTTTACTGTTTAAATAATTTCACTCTTTGATTCTGTGGAATACCTGGTTTGCTCTGCAAGTGTGAATGTCAGTCATGTCAGGTGTGAGAGTGAGTGGTCTAGTTGTCTGTTGCCCAAAATTACAACCACTTCACAGCACTGGTTTTCAGTTATAAAATTTTCAAAAGTTCTCATGAGTTATTGTAATAATTAATGTTCTGAGCAGACAACAGGTCTCAAGAATTGCAGTTTTATTAAGAAGATGACCAGACTCTTGTGCAGTGATAATATAGTGAATTATGGATCATTCACAGAAATGATAATATTGTATTGGTGACATATTTTTTCTTTAAGATTTTGTTTCTTTTTAATGCATATCTGGGTCAATTGAATTGTACAGTTGAATGGTTTGCTGTGGCCTGTGAGGGGGAAAGTATGGTACAGAGGATAGGGGATTAGACAGGGAATTAGGAGATGTAGGGTTTAGTCCCAGCTATTCTGTTGAGTCCTGTTGTGCCCTCTGGTACTTAACTTCTTGGTGTCTCCATCCATAGAATGGGGATAATGATTCTTACCTTCTTTTGAGATCTACGGATCAAAAGTGCTAATTATATTATTCTCTTAATCCCCCTGATTCAGGGCAAAAACTGAACACACCCCTATTATTTTTTGAGAGGCCACGCCTTTCATAATGTGAACATACCTTCTAACAGCAAATTCTCGGGATCGGTACAAATGCATCAGGCTACCATATTTGCTCTAAATTCTGTTTCCTTCAGCCTTAAGAGCCTTCTAAAGAGCAGAATTATATCACTCCTTTCATCACACTGATATTATTTTATTTTATTTTATTTTAAACAACTGTATCAAGGGATCTACTATATTTAACTAAGTATGTCCACCATACAGTACATGTTTTTCATCACAGGAAGCAGCTTGAACTGCTTACAACACATAGAGTATACATTTGTCTTGTTTTAGAATAGCTTTATGCTGTTCAGCTGCCTTTATCCTCTTCTGTGTCTAAAGATAAGTATGTTTAAGTATAATTCTGAAGTTTTTATCTTCTGCACCATCAGCTTACGTTCGAGTTACAATTTCATGTTATGCTTCTCTAGGAAGCTTTGCGCAAGCTTAGCATGACAATTAAGGGAGTGAACTGGCAAAAGTCTGCTGATTTCCCTCCCTTTTCTTTCACTCTTATCTCAAATTCTCTAAGGTACACCTCTTTATCTACATGTTTCCAAGTAGGTGTTCAATTAATAACTCAGACGAATTGTGGCTGATAAGATCTTTTTATGTATTAATTTAACTCTTTCTTTTAAACAGAGTGCCAGAAAATTGCTGTTTTTGTGTTTTCTCCATTTATTCTGGCTGGATTTTATATAGCGTTGAAGTCACGTACCATAGTCCTTTGGTTCTGCTCCCAAGAAATTATCAGAGATTACAGTAGGGCCCTTACAGGCAAACAGGGATACACACTGCTTTATTGAATAGCAATTTTGTTGTGTACTTATGTTAATTTTACTGTGTTTTTATTTATAGTTAAAAGGTAAACCTGCAGACTAGGACATGTCTGATCTTGATCTGATTAAGCAGAAAAGTTTGTAGTTGTTTTGCTGCTGAGTTTCTTGTGGCTGTTGCAATTTGTAGAGGACAGTGATGCAACACAGCTGACAAGCATAACAAAACTCATCTTTTCAGTGGAGACAATCATAAGACTCATTAAAGGGCAGAGGTTTATTGGCTTCTATGTGCTAAAATGTTATTTAGTATTTAAACAGAGCATTTTTTAAACACACTCTGCTCTTCCATTAGATGTGACCAAGAATATGTTTAGTTTCCATCTTGTGACAGATACTGCAACCACAAGAATGCCTTTGGGGACCATATTGTATTAAATTGATGTATCATTGTGGGCCAGGGATTGTGTAGTGCGCCCAGGAACCAAAAACAGTGGGGCATGATTAAAGTGAATCACTTAGGTTGTAAACACCTTCAGAGAGGTACCGCTTCATGGGTAGGCTTGCATATGCTGGTTCAGACTAGGCTTTCAAGAGATCAGCAGAGAAATAAAGGGCTTTTGATATAAAAAAGGCTGAGTTTAAACTGGCTCAGGGCCTCCTTTCATATCTAGCAAATGGACAGGATTTTCTGTTCTAGGGAGAGCTCCAGTCCTACATTCTAGTGGTCCCATAAAACTGATGGGTGACCTCTGGCAGCTTTTAGCATGCATATAGGAACATTTGGGGTTTTTTGTGTTTTCTATGTAATGCTTTTACCTTAAGAGTAAATGCGCTTGCTTAGAAAAAGTTGTGTGACAACTGTAGCTGGTGGCAACACACTGTTCGTAGTACTTGGAGAGAAAGCAATACAGGCGCTGGCTGTCAGGAGAGTAGCTTGCTGCAGATATCACAGTGTATGTCAGGGGGCTGTGAAGTTTTAAAATCCACAATCAGAAGGGACAAGGGTCTCTGCCCAGAGTCAAGTGATAGCAGGAGACCTGACTGGGAACTCCTGGAATGGTACCTGGAGGGTTACAGATGCAATTACCCTGAAAGTTTGACACATCTGTGTTGGTATAGTAGCAAGTTGAAGCTTAAGATGAGAGCTAAGATGAATTGATTGTTATTATAATAAATTCTTTTGGCTCTCGTCTAAAATTTAAATGTAGCTGTCCCCCTGAAGCACGTATATCTCTGTCAGTGTGGATTAAGAGGTGCATAAAAATGTACTCAGAGTTGCTTAGGATTGGAGCTGAAAGAATTCAGCCTCTCACTAGGCTGGGCAATTCGTTTAATAAATATGAAATGAATATAAGCTTAGCATCAATGTTTGGATAATATTGCAGTGAACCTAGTTAACTGGAAATTTGTGAATAAAGGAAGAAGCTCCCATATAGTCAATTTTTTTAAAAATTCAAGAATATTCAACTAAAATGAAACTAGTTTTAGGGGTCTGTGTTCTTATAAGTATGTTTAATAATAGTTGGTAAAAGTTAAATCGGCCTGCTTCTGCCAATTTCATCTTATTATAACTGAGTCCCTGCCCATCACCATCAGACAGTCTCCAACTCTAGATTACAACCAGTTTAGTATTAACTAATTGGGTGGAACATCAAGCATTTGGCAGTGTCAAATATTTGGGCAGTGTCATAGACAGTACTGGAAGATACTTGAAAGATGTGGATGCTTTTGTGTCAGCAGCTGCTGCCATGTTTCAGGCCCTTCAACTTCTTCTGTGGGGATGTCGTTGGCATCAAGCTTTCTATGAAGCCACAGATCTATAGAACCATGGTTATGCCAACTCTGTTGTATGGAACCGAAATCTGGGTGCTGAGAGAGGCTGAAGAATGCTGGATTGATGTTTTTGATTCTTGTTGTCTTTGTCAGCTGCTCCATGCCAAGTTGCAGGACAAGATCAGAAATTAGGATATTTGAAGCCAAACCCAGCAACTGCCTCCATCAACACTAGCTCTGTTTCGGTGGTGTTCTTAGTATGGACATATTAGACTGGAAGACCAATGTATTCGGAAGTGTGTGTACCATGGAATGCTACTACCTTGCTGCTGATCACATGGGCATCAAAAGCTTCAGTGGTGCAACAAGAATGTGATTGATGGGCATAAATACACTGAATACACAACCAGACCACCTTAGGCACCTTGCCAGAGATCGATCTGTGTGCAAGGCAGCCATGTCCCTTTAGGATTTGCCATGATGATGATGGTAAAAGTTAAAAACTTTTGAAAAGTTGCATTTACATGACTTACCTTCCTTTATCTTAAATTATGGAGTTAAATATACAATTTGAGGTCAGTGGCAGAATTCTAATTGAATTCAATGGGAGCAGAATGAGGCCCATAATACAATCAATCTCTGTACATTTGGAGCCATCAGAATGAATGATAAATATCGGGAAATGCAAACTGAGATCCTGCCCATGCATTCTTTATTCATTCAAATGCCTATGGACTTCAGTAAAAAAATAGCCTGAAACAGGCTTACTGAATTGGGATCTCTGTTTTATAGAAAGAAACTTAACTAGGAGAGCTAAATGTTAAAAACATTTAACTCCTCTAAAACTGACATGAACATGTTTTCAGATCTTTGATATGTGTATTGAGGATGGTAACATTGGTGATCTGAAAGTGAATGTATGAGAGAGGTTGTTAGTGCATTGGGGTGATTGAGTGTCATGATGGTAGCGGGCTAATGCCTGAAGACTAGTGCTGTGTTGGGTGTGAGTGCTGCCTTAACTTATGATTTCCTTCCTTTTCAGAGCTTATGTTGTAAGGAAAAATGCATGGGAAACCTCAACTCCAAATTAATTATGTTTTTGTATGGTGGAATTTCCGAGTGTTTAAAATAATACATATGTAGGCTGGGGACCCAGAAGTGGAAACTTGCTGAACTGCTAGTGAGAGTGTCTAGATGGGTGTGGGGGTGCTGCAGAGTTTGTCAAATTATCATCTCCCTTTAAAATGTTGCATGCTTGTTGGAAAGATTTTAGTGATGCTACAGGTTCCTCATTCTGGCACTTTCATATGAAGCTGCAGGAGCCTGGGAGGCTGAAAGCTTTGAGTGCTGAGCAGAGAAAAATGTAATTTAAAACTGTCTCCACAGAGAGAGAAGAGTTTTAAACAGAGCAGATATTACTGCTTCCCTGGTCCCCTGTTTTCCCTAATGCTGCTTTCTAGCCAGTTCTGTTTCCAAGACCCTCAGCTAGTTTCCATCTGATGCTTTAAGTCCTAGGCAGATACTTTCTCCTCCCCATTTACTGACTTGCCCAGTGTTCCCCGGTAGACTCTAAATGCTTAACTTTTATATATGTAGGCTAAGATATTCAAAACCACTTAGGGGATTTAGATGTACAACTCATTTTAATTTCAGTGGGAATTGTACATCCTAAAATCCCTAGCTGGTTTTGAAAATTTCAGCCATAAGTACTGCTTGCAAAGATTAGACATATAAAATCGTAATAGAAAATATATAACTGTATAAAATGTACATATCAAAAACACATGTGCTTATAATTTACAAGTAGAAAACTTTACACGGCAGTAGAGAGGGTCCAATAACAGGGATGTGGAAGCAGCAGTAGGGGAGCATTGGACTTGAGGGTCACTGGTTAGAATGTAATGGGTAGAGACAATTTGATCGTGGAGGTCACGGATTCCTTGACTTTAGCAGATCTCTGTTACTGCTTTGGCTTTAGCCCCAAGTGCCAGGGCTGTCAGCTGCAGGCAGGTGGGTGGGGAGGGAACTGGGGCTGGGGCAGTCAGCTGTGGGCAGTGAGGTCAGCTGCGGGTGGCAAGGCTCGGGCTTGGACTGTCAGCCCTGGGTGGTGGGTTTTGGACTGTCAGTCCTGAGCAGTGAGACTCAGGGTTGGGCTGTCAGCCCTGGGCGGTGGGGTTTGGGCTCAGACTGTCAACCCTAGGCAGCGGGGCTCGGGCTCTGGCAAAAGCCACCTGTGGTCGGGCTTGAGTGTCAGCCCTGCCGTGACTCTACCCTGATTTTGTACATTTTTACCTTGACAGTTCCGTGAATTTTGCTTAATTTTACCATGACAAAATTGTAGAGTAATGGGCAAGGGGCCTTTCCCAGGGGCTGCCTGGAGAGAAGATTCTGTTTTGCTCGCATTAGAAGATGCATTTTATGCACCTAGAAAGTCTGGAGGAGAACAACTCCCCTTGTGCAGACTTTGACATTTAGAGGGCATATTCTGAGAGAGGATCCTTTTTTATAGCTCAGCCACTGAAGCACTGCATGCATAATTGGCTGGGGTGTAAGGACAGTTGTTTTGATGAAAATGCTTTTTCTGTTGGCCTTTCTATGAGTGATTCATTGCGCAAAAACACATTGTACAAACCATTTTTCATTGGAAGTAATTGATGAAAAATTAATTATATGCCTTGCAATTAATCATAAATTACATTTTATGACAAATTAATTTGATGAAAAAATATGGTTAACAACTCTGCTTAAATGGAAATTGTTATTCCTAACAAAATGAAATAAATAAAATTAAAATAATTACACATTAATAAGCTTTTAAAAATAGCCAATTTCTTTGCCCTTGGGAAAGGCTATTCCTCACTGTAGCATAACTGCATCTTATGGACAAAAGTCTCATATGACCTCTATAAAGCCAATGAGCATCATACCCTCTTCAAGAACAGATACATGAATTAGTGGTCAAATTATTGATTCTATGGTAAATTCTTATTGGGAAATATTTATTTCATGCATCATGATTGTACATAACACTGAAAATATCAAAGCACACACAGTGCTGGGTATTCCAGGCTCTTAAAAGGACTTCACAACATACTGCAGGACTGACATATTTTGAAGTGTTTTTCTACCACACTCAAGTTTCTCAGTCAGTGGTACCAACATTGTATATGTGATATAATGCCATAGAGTTGTCTGTTGAATCGATGGTCACCCCTGCATGATGAAACTCTGTCTTGTAGGACTTGGTTACAAAACTGTAATGTCTAACATGTTTGAAATATGGTTTAGTCTTGCAGCACAGATGGGTTCAAACCATGTTTTAATCATATTCCTGAATTATACTACAGCCTTGCCCAGAGTGTTGCCTGGTTCAGGAACACGGTTAAAGCAGGATAACTACAAGACTGAATAATTTTATAACAATGTCAAGCTCTACCTTGTAACCAGTTCTTGCAACACAGCACATTTTTCAAAATGTAGAGAGGGCCTAAAGTTTTTTCCATCTTGATGCTGAGGCAAACGGAAAGACAGGTGCTTAGGAAAAAAAACAAACCACTCTGCTGGTGCTGTCCACAAAATCTTTTTCTTTTGCAACTGCTTAGCTTGACTAAACTCATGTTGGTGCATCAGATCAGTATCAAAATGTGGGACAGACATTGGAGATGGTTGTGCCATTGAGAAATTATTCTTCAATGACATGTTTGACCGTGAAGAGTAAACACTACTCATTGGACGCTGGTAGTCAGCTCAGTGATTTACCAATGGGGTGGTTGTTTTTTTCCCTTTGGACATCATTGTTGGAGATGTATCTTTAAACCAGCTATTTCTAGTTAGTTACAGTATATATGCTGCTTGATTGAAGGCTTGGGAACCAAATTTGAAATCCAGAAGAGACGTATTACCACTGGCAGAAAGGCATAGTTCTTAAGCCATTTACAGGTTCCTAACTAAATACTGTGTAATACTTGACAGGGAAGAATACGTGTTGACAGAATTTCTTAAGACATGCTTCAAGGACAAAATTAAAATACTTACATAGGGGGTAGACATCAATCACCAGAAGGATGTTCTTGTACACCAAGTACCACAGGGTATAGCTTTCCAATGACCTTAACACACTGGCCAACACAGAAGCTGCTATAGTAATTACAGATTACATTAAGTATCAGTCAAAAGCCACCATCCAACTAGAAGACAAACCTTTTATGCATTATTAAAATAAGATCCTTCCCAGAAGATTCAGGCTAATAAAATTGAATTTAATAATGCAGTGAGTGAAACTCAAGTTAAAAAAAATCAGTTTCTCCTTTGTTGATAGTATCCTAAGAAATCCTATGTTTTATATAATGCATAAAATACATAAATCTTTGAATAATCCGTCAAATGGAATCAGTTTAGTCACACATTCAGAGGCTCCCTTTATTTTTATTATAATTATATTTTATTGGGAAATAATTGCTATTATATATCAGGTATGCATCATACTTATTGCTACAGATTAAAGACTTGAGGTGAGCTCTACATAATATTCCAGCTAGTTATGATATGGAGCATTTTTCTAACAATATTATGCAATGTTCTACAAATATTAGCAATGTTCCAGATTAGGCCCTTTGAAGGAATCTCAAAATCACTAATCATTTATTAAAATCTTGGTCAGCGCATAATAGTATGTTCATATATTACTGATGTTGCAATTGTAAGTGGACTGTAGTATAGGAAAGGGGCCTCTTTCATAAGAGTTCATAATATTCAATATATGATTTCCTATCAATCTAATCTTTAAAACAATCTACTTATATAGCATTCACATAAGTTATAGATATTTTGGAGAAGACAGTTGTAGAATATTTTCCACATTATATTAGTTTTCTATCTGTACCATCCTAAAAGGTTTGGGATTGGGCTATGGGGCCTTCCTGAATGTATCGCTGAGTTAACTCAACACAGATTATTTAGAGCATGGTTTAAAGCAGAATATTGTATTGATTCACTGGGTAGGTAGTATAAAAATACTTTTTAATAAGCAAGGACAGATGACAGATCAGTTTCCCAAAGTTTCATCTTTGGAATAGATAAGCAAGGTTGCACAATCTTGCTCTTAATTATTAGCATACTGAAGAGATAGGAAAGTCACATGCAGTGCCCATGTTGAGAGCATGCATAAATGAGGATATACATGGCTGTCTTTGATTTCAAAATGGCAGGAAAGGTTATAATTTATTTATTAGAACACAAATATTTAAGCCAATGATATCTGTTGCCCCAGTCCAGCTTCTATTGAAGTGAATGGAAAGTTCTCCACTGACACCAATGGGAGTTTGTTCCAAATTTGTCGTTTATAAATTTAGGTGCATAAAATGTGTACAGTGCTTGTGAACAGGGGTGATTCTAGTTCTGTTATGGGTCAACAAGGAAAAAGGTGCTTCTCTATAACATACCATAGCCTCGGCTTTTTTGTGCAAACACTTTGAGAGAAGATAAGCTGCTGGATATCCTTCATACCTTGGCACTGGCCAGAATGGCACTGCCAGTTAACAACACTATCCTGGAGCCTGCCACGACAAGTATGGCACACCCCTCCCACATACACAGCTACCCTCAAAAGGGCCCAAAATATTACTATATCCCCACCCAGGGGTTCCTGGTTTTACACCCTCTTCCAAGTTCCCTGGTTGTCCAGGTAGCGACTGAACAAGCCAAACACCAGCACACTTGGTTGACATCAGCCTATAAAGAGGGCAAACACTTGGACCTTTTGGGACGCAAGGTATTTTCCTCATCTAGCCTTCAATACAGGAACACAAACTACCAGTTTTATTAGCCAAATACGATTTCCTGAATTATAGTAAGTTTGAGGACTTTACCAGTAGCCTGCCTCAACAAGATCAGGCTTGTTTTCAGGCACTTAAGGTTGATAGCAAGGATAGCCCTCTAACTGGTCATGGATGCAGCAGCTACCTCTTCCATGGCCATAGCTATAACCCTATATGCACAGGAAGTCTTGGCTCCATTCTTCTGGTTTCCCGAGGGAGGTATAGAACACCATTGAAGACTAATTTTTTATTAATCTAATCTTTTAAACCAAAATACAGATGAACTGCATACCCTCATGGACTCCAGAGCCATGGGGACTCCTTGGTTTACTGGGCATCTATACTACTGCTGTTGAGAGCAAATTCCACCACCTGCCATCCACCCAACACTACAGGTTCCCCCATTTCTACTGTCAGAGACCATCTGAACCCCTGAGGAAATGCCAAAAGACTCACAGACCTTGCCTTCTGGGGCTGCCTTCGCAGGCTTTGATGTTGCAGACGCAACCTCCACCTAAGAGGTATTTCTGAGGCAAACCTGAGAGCCACCAACCACTATGCCTACCATCTCATGACCACCCTATCCCTTTTAGGGGTTATTTAGCACTCGTTCCCCACCCTTGGAGTGCAATAACAATAGACAAATGGATGCTGAACATTATCCACCATGGCTTACAACTGAGTTTGCCATGCTACCTCCTCCAAAACCCTTCTTCATGTCCTTCTTCAGGGACCACTCTTATGACAGCATCCTCATCTAAGAAACAAGCTCCTTATTATGAAGATCATTAGAATGTGTTCCCCCAGAATACCAGGGAATTGAGTTTTACTCAACTTACTTCCTGATACCCAGGAAGAAAGGCAGATGGAGACAAATCCTCGATCTCTGAAATGTCAGTCCTTCCCTCCTTTCCGGGCAAGATGATCATCACCAATGTATCCCTGGTGGGCCCACATGGATGATCATATGATATGTGGTTTCCCTGAGAATTCAGGATACCCATAAATATCCTGGAACTCTAAGCCATAAGGAAGGCATGCCTATCCTTTCTTCTGTACATTCATTCCCATCACGTTCTTATGTCAGACAACACCACCACTATTTTCTGTATCAACAAACAGGGGAACGAGATTAACTGCTCTATGCGCAGAAGCATCCAATCTCTGGAACTGGTGCATCAATCATCACATCTTCTTGTCCGCAGCCTGTCTTCCAGGGACACATAATGTACTCGTGGACTCACTCAGCAGACATTTTGCAATTGATCACATGTGGGAACTTCACAATTCAGTTATATGACATCTTCACCCGATGGGGGATCCAACCAGTTATCTATTTGCTTCACAAACAAACAGCAAATGAATCACATACCGCTCCAGGGGAGGCCTCACCCACTGCACTCAGGGCAATGCTCTCCTACTCTCCTGGTCAGAACCACTCATTTACGCCTTCCCTCCTCTGCTGCTCCTGCGGGTACTGTATGAGATCTGACTAGGCAAAGCGACAGTCATTCTGATCACCCGCTGCTGGCCCAGGCAATTCTGGGTTCCCAGTCTTCTCCACATGTCAGACTGCCCACTGATTTACCTCCACGATTTCCCAGACCTGCTAACCCAGTATGATGGCGAGATCAAGCATCTCAACCCACATGCTTTCCACTTCAGAGCATGGTATTTGGATGGACATTTGCTTTAGAATGCACATGCTCTCCAGCTGTACAAGACATCCTCTCTAGCAGTGGGAAGGACTCCACTAGGCAATGTTACCAAGACAAATGGAAATGTTTCTCATCTTGGGTCCGAAAAAAAGGAGTTTTACCTGAGTCAGCGGGAATCTCCCTCATCCTGGATTACGTTCTGTCCTTAAAGTCATCAGCTCTTGCCCTCAACTCATCTGGTGGTGATTAGTGCATTCCACTCTCCAGTGGAAGGTTGGTCCCTATTTACACACCCACTAACCGCTAGCTTTTGGAAAGTCTGCCAAAACCTTCCCACCTGTCCAAACAATCATGCCCCAATGGAACCTGAATCTAGTTCTTTCCATGCTAATGAAACCACCCTTTGAGCTGTTAGCATCGTATTCCATGTTCCTCCTTTCCATGAAAGTTGTCTTCGTTGCTATCAATTCCGTGAGTTGGGTTGGCAAGCCTGGCGCTCTGATGGCAGATCCACCTTTCACATTTTTTTAGAAGGTCAGAGTCTTCCTGCATCTACACCCCAATTTTTTATCAAAGTTCATCTTCCAGTTTCACATCAATCAATGCAGTGACATACCTGTTTTCTTCCCGAAGCCTCATGCATCCTCTGAGGAACATTGACTCCATTTCCTAGATGTCCAGCAAGCCCTCACCTTCTACTTGTAGAAAAATAAAACCTATCAGGAAGTCCCCTAGATGGTTTGTTTTGGTAGCAGAAAGACTCAGAGGACAAGCTATCTCCACCCAAAGAATTGCCAAGTGGATTTTGGGTTGCATTAAACTCTGCTACCAACTATCAGGCTTACCCTCCCTCCACACACACACAGAGGGGAGAGCTCAAGCCTTGACCACACGATGTGCCACTTATGGACATATGTAGGGCAGACCCATGGAGTTCTGTGGACACCTTTGCAGTGCACTATGCTCAGTGCAGGACTCAGCAGTGGATGCCTCCTTCAGTATGGCAGTTCTCTGCATGACCATTCCATCCTCATCCTCACACCCTCCTCCTCTGACACTTTGATTCTGTTCCTGCTTCTGTTGTGCTTTTTGACTTGGGTAAATTACTTAGCCACCATGTGCCTCAGCTTCTGTCTGTGGGATGGAGATACTAGTACTCACATTTGTGAAATGTTTGGAGAGCTTGAGATGAAACGTGTTATGTAATCCAATAATACTAGCAAATGTTAATTTAATGACACATGACCGACTAGGGGATTGCAGTCTGTTTTGATGAACTGTTGTATTATAGTCACTTTTCTTTTTCTTTCCTCAGATCTTGGAACCTGCAATGTGTCATTTAAATAATTTTGTCCTCAGCATTCACAAATGAGTGTAGATTCATGCCTCCAAATGTTTAACAAATGCCTAGACTCTATTACCGGGATATACCCTTAGCTACATTCTTGGGATCATGATTCTCAAAAAAATTGGAGCTTAAAGCCAAGTCAGTGGTCTGGTTTTCAAATATCTGAGCATTTAGCAGTTCAGTTTGATTTTAATGGAAGCTGTTGGGTGCTCAGCACTCTTTAAAAATTAGGTTACTTATTTAGGAACCTAACTTTAGGCTCATATTATTAAAAATCTTGACCTGAGTCTTTTCTTCTCTCTCTCTCTCTCTGAAAGGGTGCCCAAAGCAGAAAGCTGAGCTACCCTATGCCAAATTCAGCCCATGTGCAACTCTGGTGCACTCAGTGGAGTTGTGCTTGCTTACACCAGAGGTGAATTTGGCCCTCTCTCTTTGTTGTGTGAGCAAAAATTCTATTTTAATACATTACAAGCTCCCAAGAAAACCTTTTAATTGACATTTTCCACACATTTTCTTCTCTGTTTGTTCTGTCTTTTGGTCGAGTCGCATTTCCCCACTCTCTGCCATACACTAGAATTCTGGGAAAACGTGCTCTCATGCATAATGAAGGAGGAAAAGTTACAAAGGAGGAATTTATTGGCTTCAGTCTCTACTCCTGGTCTCTATCTTGCTCTACAAGCTCATACAGCATTGTGTGGTAAAGCCAAGAATAGAATTTTCTCCTGATGCCAAGCCTATGGCCTTAACCCCTTCCTCCCATGAGAAATCTAGCCTTCTTACTCTATTCAATTTCCTAGATGTCGCCAAAAATAAAAATAAAAAAAAAATCTTGTGTTATTTTGGCCTATAAATTGATCCCGGTGGGGAAGGAACAATGGTGGGTAGGAAGCAATGAACGAAGAACAATATAAATATCGATATGAAAATAAGCACGTACAAAGCACTATGTCTTCTCAAACTGCTGTGCATGTGGAACTGTTTAAACCTTGTACTAGATATTTCAGCTTACACAAGTTGATCCTTAGTGAACTGCCCATTTTAAAATCACTAAAAAAAAAAAAAAATCTATCTAACGGCCCAATTCTGTACCCACTGAAGTCAGTGAGTGTTTCCATTCTCTCCAGTGACTGCAGGAACAGACTTTAAATCAGTGAAACAATTTAGTGTGGCCACAATGATTTACAACTCAGAAATCAGATGTCATGTCCTGGCCTCTTTTTCCACCATTGCTTTTTCTGAGCTTCAAACAGACAACTATATTTTCCAGACTCTGGCTGTTTGGTCCAAGCCACCCCAGAGAGATGAGCCCGTCCTCTAAAACATTCTGTTTGGTGAGACCAGCCAGTGGAGATCTTCTCTCCTGCCCTTATTACAAGGATCCTGTTTTCATCTCTCCTGGTAACACCTGCTGTTTTAGTGATCGTATTTTGTGTGTAGTATCTGTCTTGGGAAACAAAAGGCATTCAAAGGATGATGAAGGTACAGTGGATTGGCTAGTGTGTGCTCAAGTGCAAATCACTGCTCAGTCATGGTCCAAATCTAGTAATGAGAAGAGTATATCTGAAGCCTAGTATGAAGATAACACCAGCCAAGTTCCCAGTGCTCCCCACTTTTCCTGCACTCAGTATTGCAGCAGAAAATTAAAGAGCAACTATGGTCTTTAATAGTGTTTCCTGAATCAGCGCCCACATCTTCAAAAACAGACACTGCCTCAAAGTGTGAAAAGCAAACCCACTCCAGAAGATCTAGCTGCACAGATTTAAAAGGAGCAGAGGATAGGGCTGATACGGGGACTCATTTTGCCTTTTGCTGTGCTTTTCAGCAAATCTTTCATCAGATTCACAGCTGCAGCTGGCCTACATTAGCAGGCTCCTTTTTAGGATTTCTTCTCCAGAAAAGCACATTCACAGCTTCAAGAAACTGCAGAGCAGGGGGAAATGGATGATCTCCTAAAAGTTGAAGGATGCCAAGTTGCCCTCACCCGAAGGAATTTGGATAAGTAGCAGACTCTCATGTCTGTTACCGCACACTGGGCAAAAATCTGACTTCTCAGTTTTAGCCAGTTCCATAATATGAACAAGCAGCAGCCGCTAAACTTCACATAAGAAGGTTCATTATCTTGTTAAAAGGAAATCCCTACTTTCTTTCCTCTCACAGACAATGAGCAGCATGGTTATACATGATGGGCCCAGACTTGTCGTTTTAATGCAAGTAAAACTTTCACTGAAGACAACAGAAAATTTTTGCCTATTTAATTGAAATTTTGCCTGTGAGAGCACTGCATGGTCAGGCCTTGTATGTGTTATTGTTAAGTATGAAAATGCAGCCCCACAGGAAGATAGACCACACAAGGGATCCTTTATTAATCAATATAGTGTGAAATGATCATTGTTGACCTTAATTATATTTTGTTCCAGGCATATGTATATATTATTTAGCATGATTTTTAATTACAGTGCAACATAGGAACCCCAATCATGGATCAGGCCCCATTGTATTAGGCACTGTACAAATGTAAAAACATAGTCCTTGCCCCAGGCAGCTTACAGTTTAAGTAACAGAACACAAAAGGAGGTCAAAACAGATAAACAGGATGGGAATATGAGGGAAGAAAATGAACTGAGTTGAACAGAAAGGCACAATTTGTAGATCATCAGTTGCATAATTTTGGTTATTTCCACCGTCTGTCATTGCTTTACTGGCAGATATCAACTTGGCACCAAAAGTGCATGCACATCTGAATCTCTACAAGAAATTCTCAAAGGAGAATATAGGAAGTGATTGTTGGGAAGATGCCCCAGATATCTATATTATCTTTTAGGAGATTATATAGTTAATAAACATCTTTGGCAGAGAAGATTTAGCACCAGTGTCTTCTCACACATCAGTGATATATATAATGAAATTGTCATAATAGTAGAGAGGCCTTAAGTTTTCTCTCTGGATCGTTCTTTAGCTCCAGGAATTATTTGTGTATCAGCATTTACAGTAAAACCCACCTAAAAGCCATTTTTGCTTTGAAGATCTCCCCACCTTGCTTTAAGCACATAACTTTGAAATTTTGGCTTGTATCATTGTAATCCATCTGTGGCAGTGATGTCCTAGACTCATACTAGTATACCTCATTACTCCATCATGTAGTTTTTGTGCGCGTGGTTTTGCTTTTGATGAAAGAGCTCTCAGTAATAAAGGTTGCGGTAAAATAGGCTTTTCCAAAGAATTAAAACTGAAAGATTAAACCTGAGCTATCTCTGGAAGTGCAAGAGAGAAAAACAACGATCTTTGTTCTCCAGCCCATCCACTGGAATCTTAGGGCCGGCTTGGTTATCCTTTATCCTTCTGAAATGCTGATTCAGGAAGTCACTGATACTGACGATAGCTTGATCCAGGTGCTTTCCATTGATGGAGATCTGCACTTGCTCAAAACTGAAATAAAAATGGAACATTGCTGTGGTAACACTGTCTAAGGAACTTATTGAGTTTCTAAACTGGCTCCAGACTGCAGAGTCAGCAAAATGTCTGAAAGAGAAGAATAAGTTTGTTTGATCCACTGACAATAGACAACACTGAAAACTGCTTAGTCTAAGCGAAGTCACACATTTACTTGGATCATCAGCCAGGAATACATAAGGTATATTTAAAAATAACTATTTAAAATTCTGATTATTTACATTTTTTTAATGAAAATAATGTTGCCATCTGCTGTTCTTCCTGCAACCTAGCATTTGTTATGTCATTTACTCACTTTCTGCTTTTGATGCAGCCATAACTTTTTATAACTCTTAATAACAGATATATTCAAAGCTTTATCAAATCTTAAAGCTTTTTTAATCTGTCTGGATGTTGAAACAGAAGATCTGACTCTAATCTCACACTGGTGTGAATAAACTGACATTTACTGTCCATTTCTTTAGAGAGACCAGTTTCAAGGAGCCTGTCCCCAGAGCTGTATCCTACTATAAGTTTGGTTCTGCTGTCTGTATGCAAAGGGACCAGACTTACATCAAATGGTACATTCACTGGGTCACATCAAAATCGAAGTAAACAAACAAAAATCCTACCAAACCAAAATGCTATTCTGTCCACACAGTTCTCCACCTGGGAAGAGGATGAGAGATAGAACTAATCACACATGACAGCTGTTAGTCATGATGCTTAATACACTACTGGAAGGCATTCATGCTGTGGTGATGAGTGCAGTATGAGAAGCTATAAAGAATAGAATAGATGTTAGTGGGGCTCCTGGTGAGGAAGACACCACCCAGTATAAGGGTATCATAATACGACCCTTGAATTGTACCATACTTCATGAGGAGTCCCACTGAAAACAGTGGGCCTTGTGGTATAGATTGGTGGTCAGTGTGATTGAGGGTGGCAGAATTTAGTCTTATCTTTTGGGGTTCCACAATTCCAGGATTGTGCTTGTTTTTTCTTGATCACCTGCATCTGATGATGTAGATCTGGCTCAACACTGATGGCAGTATTTGGCTCTGCAGCTGAATATAACTAGCAGAATATCAGGTCAAAGAAAGTGATTCTCATACTGGTGAATGAGGAAATATACACACTCAACTTCCATTAGCATTAATGGAGAGTTACCCATGTATATTTTCCATGCATCAGTGGAAGAATAGACTTCAGAATGTGTCTCCATATTAGCCTCAATAGATCTGAAAGTAGAAATAGTGACAATACTCTAAAGAAGATACAATTAATTATTCCCTTTTATTTTATTTTTAAAAATAGTCATTTTGCTAAATCAACCATGGGTTCAATTGCTGTGTAAAGATTATTTAATGTCTCTATGTGTTTTAATAGTAATGAATGTTATATGAGTTAGTGATGTCACTTTTCAAGCAGAAAATAAGATGATGGAAAATGTCTGAAATATTGGTATAGAAATGAGTCCTAAACAAAGCTCTTTTGTTTAAAGCCTACAAAGTGACTAAAAAATTTCCCATGTACTGTAGGGCCTAATCCTGCCCTAGAATGCATGCCTGGAGGTGTGAGCTTTTCCAAATAATTTATGCAAGTGAATACCTTAAATTTGCCTCTAACATATACTTTAGCTTGTTTTATTCATTTAGTTTTAGTAGATTTATTACTTTATTATGTTGTGCCTAAACTTGCAATTCTTACTCAGGCAAAACTTCCACCAAAATAGTTGGAAATTTTGACTTAGCAAGGATTGGACCATTTGTAATGTTATCACAAAAATCCTGTAACTGGCCACCATTTTCTACTCTCTATGCTCATAGGCTTTTGTGTTTTATGTAGCGTTGTTCTCATGTTAGGTACTGCTGGCACTGACAAAAAAATTTAATTAAAAATACTATAAAGAGTCCAATTTAAAGATCAAAGATTACATTTGATTAAAAATCCAGTACTTTGATACCATGGTAGTAGGTGCCTTAAAAATACCATAGATGGATTATATAGTAAATTATTCTTACTTGTCTTGTTTCTCTCTTCTTTTGTACTTCAGAGATCATAATGCATGAAGTTTTAAAGGAGAATAAACAGTAATTTTTAAAAATTAAAAACAAATGGTTTTCCAGTTTAAACTGAATTGATCAAAAATGATGGAAATGATGAAGTGAGACCTCAAGAATAAATATGAACAAAAACATAATAAAAATTGACTGGGAACATAATCCTGAATGCTAACATAAATCCATTTCCATTGTAACAAATGTGGTCTAATTTAATCTCCAGAATGTATTACTGCCAGAAAGAATAGAATTGACAAGCTCTAATGCATTGGTAACTCTTAAAATTCCACTTTAACTATTGACCTGCTGAGGGTGTCCACCACTGAAAAGACTATCTTAATTATCAATGTCATCCATCTCAATAAAGTCTGTGCATGTGTATTATTTACAGATTATTCCTGAAACTACTAAATGACTCATATACAGACAAGGGATCAAGAGTTCAAATTATGCTATGTTATCATCAGACTATAACAGTGGATCTTGGGTCATGAATTTGACCTCTTATGAATTAAGTGTGAGCTGATACTAAAAGAAAGGAAAAGCTATACTAGTATAGTTATGCTGCCTACCTAATGGCCAGATCCTGCAAGGTGCTGATTGCCTCCTGAGTGGTGCTGAGTGCTCTCAACTTCCACTGAAGTCAATGAAAGTTAATGGTGCTCAGTGCTATGTTTTTACGTACACAAAGAGCAAACACAGTATTTTCAACGGAATGACTTTTGTTTGAGGATATCAAAACCAAGAAAGGACAAAAGTAAAGTCTTCTGGAGAGCAAAATGTGTGTGTGTCTTTGTTACAAGCTAGAAACCACTCTAACAGCTTAACTGGGCAATAAACTTAAGTTCCTGCTAACCTAGTTTCCAATGCATTTTAACCGTCAACCAGTGTGAATAGGTGTAAGGAATGTTAGTCCTGGTTTTAAAAATGTTTTCTGACCTAGCCTAGATAGAAATGTAGTTTTTAAATGGTTTCTAATTCTATTAAATTGTTGTAAAGTGTTGCCATGTTCTCCTAAGTCATTGCTGTGTTGCATCCTAGAGGTTGCTGCATTTCAGTGGTGGGTGGTGTGATCTCAGTATAGTATATCCGGGTGAAATCTGAGCAAAACTTCCAGTGGGGCCAGAATTTCACCCCAGATTATTTTGTAAGTAAAGCACTTGGTGATCCTCCAGGATGAAACATGCATTATAAACATAGATAATATTTATTAACAATTATTTTACTATAACTTATGAGCCCTACTCTTTATTACCCAAAACTTGCTTTGGGAATACTGTAGGAATTGAAGAATCATAGGAAGATTACAGGAAAACAATCTGTTGAGTCATATAGTCAATCCTCTGGCACTTCTTTTAAGCATAGGAGTAAACTGCAAAGGAGAAACAAACCACAGAAATACAACGATGCCTTGCTTCATTTCAAAATCTACATTTGCGGTTATATTTTAAATACTAATAATTTAGATCTAAAATTGTTGTAATTAGGTTTAATCTAGTAAGGAACCATTATTATTTTTCATGGGGAAAAAAACAGTTTAAGAATCTTTTGCTGTCAGTGCAGACAGACATTTTGTACAATTTTGCCGGTGGCCAGAAAGTTGCCGGTGGCCAGAAATCTATCGGTGCACAATCCACAATAAGACTTGGATTAGTGGATAACACAGACACCATAATACACAGAATGCTTTCCATAAAATGTTAATGTTAAGTCTTGTGATCCTGTTTCCTGTGCCCGTTCAAGTGGGTGCTAAAGACATTATATTCTGTAGGGTATCAGAGAGGTAGCGGTGTTTGTCTGGATCTGTAAAAAGTGACAAAGAGTCCTGTGGCACCTTATAGACTAACAGAAATATTGGAGCATAAGCTTTCGTGGGTGAAAACCCACTTTGTCAGACGCTGCATCTGATTAAGTGGGTATTCACCCACGAAAGCTCATGCTCCAATACTTCTGTTAGTCTATAAGGTGCCACAGGACTCTGTCGCTTTTTATATTCTGTAGGGTATTCCGTAGGGAAGACCTATATCCATTTCTGGAAAATACTGTTGCAGGATCCTACACAGTTGTGCCTTATAGCTTGCATGTGGGCAGGATAGGTGCCCAATTGCCTGCATACAATTTCATCAGGAAAGGTATATGATTTATTGCCCTGTAAAGGGTTTTGACATGAAGCCTGTGAAAATCACTGTACAAATGCCAATACAATGCAATGCAATACAAAACATCACAAAAATACTTTATTCATTAATTCTGACACTGTGCTTTTTGTACTGGAATGAAATATAAATGTATTCCTTACATTTTAAAGAAAAAAATAGGTTTTTTGGTTTCACAAATCTGCTAGAGTTGGCCTTACTTAGTGGCTCCTTAGCAAGAAAAGCAGAATTTTGTTTGCCTTGGAATGATACTACAAATAAATGCAAATAAACCACTGACTTAGAGGAACTGGGAACATTCTTGATGATAGAGACCCCAATTCTGCTCCCATTAAAGCAAGTGGAAGCTTTGTTCTTGACTTCAGAGAAAGAGGACTAGGCCCAAGGAGGACTTTATCAGTGTAAAGACTTTATGCTATAGGGTAATAGAGCTTGTATTCAGTAATACTAAAATCTTACTTAAATAGCTCAATAACCAAAGAAATAGCTTCCCCAGACTTGCAAACTATTGTACAAGGTTGTTTCAAAGAGTGGTTTTAGTACAAGAAACATGCTTTAAAGCAAGTATTTTACTTACCCATTAATACCGATCAGTTTGGGTTTCTTAATATTGCTGCTGTTTGTCGCTCTCCTTTTCCCCTCATCCCTCCCCAGGAATACAGAACACTACTTTACAATTGCTTTCACTTCTGCTTCCAGCAATGGGGACCTTCTCCACTCTGCATTTGCCATGCTTCCCATAGGCAGTCCCCAGTTCAGAGGCTGAGGCATAGGCAAGAGGTCACCAGGTCTGACCACAGATTTATCATTTTGCACTCTACGAGACTGAAGTCTGAGCAGACCTCAGCAAATGGTAAAACTCCTATTGACTTCAGTGGAAGCAGGACTGAGTCCATAGTGAGTCATGTACCTATATTATTATAGTGTTAATATGTGAGGGTCCTATAATTAGGTTTTCCCCTCCCTTGCTGCTTCTGTTGAAATTATCCTTTACTGTACTTGTTATTTTGCTGTACCTTGTCCTGTTCCTTTCAGATATAGGGTCCAATCTTGCTGTTATTCAGGCAAAGCACTCATGGGGTGAAATTGTGGCCCCACTGAAGTCAATGACAAAATGCCTATTGACTTCAGAAGGTCCATGATTTCACCCATTGACTTAAATGGCTATGAAAGAGCTGTAGGATTGGGCCCACTTTACAGAGATTCACATACTCCATTTTCTGTTTGTTTTATCTCCATGTGATAACATTTTATTCCATTTTTCACTTAGGAAGTTCACATTCTGTTGATCTTTCCACTTATACGTTGAACTGCTGTATTATTCCTAGTTGTTTAATATTTTGGCTACATTCCAAATATTTTTTTCTTTTGTTTGCTGTAATTCCCCCACCCTTTCTTTTCAATTTTCCAAAATATTGTGTCTTCATTATGCTGTCCCTTTAAGAGCAGGGCAGGCTGGGAATCCTCTCCAGGATATAAAGCAAGAGTCAGCGGTAGGAAATCAATCCAGTTTTTGGTAAAGGAAAGAGTTGCAGCCTGGAAACTATGAAGGTATTGGTGGTGTCTGGCTTTCTTTTAGTTACACTTGTTTCTTTCTTTTTGTTGCTAATAAAAGGGGTTTGGTCTTGAGTTCTACTGCTGTTTAGGCTCTGGGATGTAGATGACTTTATTATATACTTTTTATGTTTGGTGGAGGAGCTAGGAGCACTGGGATTTCCTGCTAACCCAGAAGAGAGCATATGCCAAAGATTCCTTTCTGAGAGTGAAGTTCTAGCACCAATGTAATCAATGGCAAACCATCCCACTGACTTGAATGGAGCTAGGATTTTGTCTTTAAAATTTAGGATGTAGGGCTAGGGGGTCTCTAATATGTCACACACGTGTTGCTAGACCATACATCCATAGACTCAGCTCACACTGCAGCAGGTACTGAAAGAGATAACACTCCAACCTACATGGGTCAGCTAAAAGGAGTGCAAATACTGCAGTAATTAGTGTTGCAAAGTCCACTTTCCAAGATTTCCCTCAAGAGCTCCACCGTCAATAAATGCTGCATTGTAATATAAAATATATAAAACAACTGTTAAGTGATGGAAGTTAGGAAGCATTTCTCAACATTCAGCCTGTTTTTACAGTCATCTCACTAATGCTCGCTGCTACCTGCTTCCCTATAACTGTCACTCTTCATCTTTCTCTTCATTGTCTCACCTCCCCCCACCCCTAGTCCATTCACAGCAGTTTCCTATCAGCTTGTCTCCCCACAAAAACTCCTCAGCATAGTCTGACCATATAATTAATTCACTCTGAAAATGCAACAAGATCTATAATGTCTCTAGGCTATGACCTTGCCTTTGTAACTTTTATCTTCATTTGCCCCAGCTATCCCTCTGTTTTACCATCCCTTATCTTGTCAGATCTATTCTTATACTGTAAACTGGGGGAGGCAGAGGCTTAGACCGTGTTCAGTGTATATCTAAATTCTGACTTATACTTATGGGAACTCAGTGAATAAATAATAATGAGCAGGTTATCCATAATTGTCCCGTAGGACATTGAAACATTTAGTACTGGCCAGTTAAAGACAAAAAACCCTACTAGATGGACTAGAATGGTAATTGATCTGGGATAACAACTCAAAATGAATCCAAAGTCCATCTGTATCCTTCAGATTACTGTGAATCCAACCAGTATCTGATCCCAGCTTTGGTCAGAGGTTTGCCTGGGTAAAAGCTACAGAATGGAGGTTGATGATAGATGTCTGTGTCATCTTTATCTTATTTACTGTATGTCTCCCATCACCATAACATCAGCCTTTACTGTATTTATCCTGACAATGCCCTTTGGAGGTAGGGAAGTACTCTTATCCCCATTTTACATATGGGGAATAGAGGTGAGAGATTAAATGACTTGTCCAGAATCGTATAGCTGGGAACTGAAACCAGATCTCTTGCATCCCAGGTAGTGTCCTAACCACCCTCTGATCCTTTCTTCAACCTCCAGGTTTTTTTTTTTGTCTCCTCCAGATAGGAGCCTGGTAATTTTCTCCCCTGCCTGTTTTTTCTCTCCCTGTGTGTATTATGAAAGTCATAGTCCTGCTTGTAGTTGTATGCAGTAGGCATACACCCTCCATATCGTTTTGTTCCATATTTTATTCCCCCAGGGCAATATTTTGTATAGCCTACTGGCATCTTGTATTTTGTTCCTCAGTTGGGACCAAATACATTCCTGGGTTTGTTTCACAGATTTCAGCAAAGGTTATGCCAAGTACGGGTTAGATCCCGGGCTTCTTTGAGACATCATGCAGGTTTTGCTTTTCTGCAAAATCTCAATCTAACATTATACATCAATTAAATCAGTTTAACATCTATTTTCAGTTAATTGTCTTCATTGATCACAAGAGGTGTCAGATATAACATCTGGGAACTAGATTTGTATGCAATACCATCCTCTCAAGCCAAGCCCAGTGCTGCCAGGTAAGGCAGGAGGAAAACAAACAAACATGTCTTTTCCCATTACCTTGATGGTGTACCGCAGTACTGATGGGTAATGCCAGACTCCAGCAATAGCTAATGTCGATAGCAGAAAATTCAGACTTTACCCCTAATTAGCTCTTATCTTAAAGTGTTCCAAAACTTGTGACTATAAAAATGACTTGCTTATGTTCATGTGCTTATAGTGGACCTGATGCTTATATTAGACCTGCTTCAATGATCATCGAAGTCAGTGGGGGGGTCTTTCCTTTGACCTCAATCGGCATTGGATCAGGCCCATGTGTAATGCCTGATAGTCATAATGGATGAACTTCAAAAGGTTCAGAGCTTGGATGCTTATCTGCACTCTGTAGATCAGGGTGGAAATCTTCTGAGAACCATATATTATTGTTTTTCTGATTTCTACCTTTGATCCCAGCTGCAGCATGGGCAGCTCTTCTGGTGCTTCACTCCCACTGGGACCCAGAAGGGCAAGAGAGAAGGACTGCAAAAATTACAAACCTGAAGATCTTTCCGAATCTTAACAGAAGGGTGAAGTTTGAGGTAGGTTATAGAAATGGATTAGTATTTGGGGCAGCAGTTTGGGTGGAGGTGTATTGGAAGTACTTATTTTACTCTGGGGGCTGATCTATTCTTAATAGGGAGACACATATGCCCCGGGGAGAGCAGGAACAGATCTAGAGGGATACAATGGAGGTGAGTGAGATCTGAAAATGGGAAAGTGCGTTCAAAGACTATTTACAGAAGCCGTTAGGAATCATACTGCGTCTAGCTGTGTAAAGAGCAGGCAGTGCTTGGAACCTCCACTGGGTATATAGTCGCATACACTTTACCTTCACGCATGTAGATCTACGCACGAGGTTTAAGCTACACCATCAGCCCTGCTCCTGCGGCTTTCCTCCAGCTCCAGCTTTCTGCGGGGATCCCAGAAGGAGAGAAGGGGGGCTCCTCCGGAAAGGTAGCAGCAGGAGCGGAGAGGAAATGAGCAGGAGTGTGCTGCTGAGCCGCAGGTTGGGTTGTTTGCATTGCACTGCCGGCGCAGCTGAAGGTGCCTGTGCTAATGTTTGAGCTGCCAGCGTGGCTCGCTCCCTTCTTGCATAGTACAGGCGTGGGGCACATTCCACCGCTTCCATTCCTCTCTCTCGCTGTGCGTTAAATGACCTTAGCTAGGAGACTGCTAGTAGGGTGCACGAGGGCAGGGAAGGTAATCACTCTCCAGTGCCTGTGCTTCCAATAGTGCTGGCTCTCTGCAGTTCCTCCTTGCAACCGGACGGGGGCAGCGCAGACTGATCTGTCTTTGCCCTCCGGTAGCTTGTGAAGCTGAAACTCGCCTGTTTGTGGGGGGTGGGGAGAGAAAGGGGCGGTGTTAGCAGAGCTGCATCTGGTGTGAACCTGAGCAGCGCTGGCAGCACACCACATTCCCACACCACAGGAGGATCGTTTGACTACCTGGGAGGCAAAACCCCAGCATCTTAAAACAACCTCTATATGTGTCCATCTAGCAGTGCTGCGTCTCCCGCACAAGCCACCCATTTACATGCTCCGTGATTGCGCTCAGCAATCATTAGCCTCAAACTTCTATCCGACTAATAGTAATTCAGTTGTGTGAAGGCCTCCCACATTTTGTTACTCTCATTTAAAGTCATTTAAAGAGGGAGGAGAGCAATCAACATCAAGTGAAAAAATCCCCTTCCGGGTTAGCACAGAGCAAGGGGGACGAACACAGTGTTAAACAAACAAATAAACGATGTAAGGTTTGCTGAGGAAGCCGGTAAGTTATAGAAAGGAAAATTAAATGTCTGGTGCTTTACAAGACGGCATGTTTTACAAGGGTGAAGGCAACTATGCAGAAAATGCATCTGCTTTTATTGTTGCTTTTCATTGCCTGTGTTGTGGTGGATGCTTTATGCCATGGAAAGCAAGTTTAATGAGCAAGATCGCTGATTTCATTTAACGTGTGTGTGTGTGTGTGTGTGTGTGTGTGTTTAATTCACCATTAAGGATCCGGGACTAAAAGCAGAGAGGATCGCGTTCTTCGATGCCACAGTAATAAACAAATAAAGATATCTTTCTTAACACAGTGCCCAGGTAGCAAAGCCTCAATCCTTTTGTATTATTTTCTCTTGGTATTGAGATTTAAAAAAATCCAATACATCATTGCCAGCCTTTCCCACTGTTTTAAGTAGACAGCTTAAAGCGAACACCTAATGGAGGAGGCTTTTTCTACTGGGAAACTTCCTAGTGTTTTCCTTTCTTTCGAGAATGCCAGACCAGAGCGAAAAAGTGCAATCTTCCCATTGATTAAACTCTACGTATTTGTCTTTAGGCGTATCGGGTTGATCCAAACTTTCGTGTGTCTCTCTCTCTTCCCCCCTGCCCCCTTTCTGTGCATTTGTAAAGTAGCCCCATCTAGCAATGATAAATATCCCTGTTGATCACTTGATTGATTACCTCTCTGAAAGGTCACGCGGGCTTGCAGTAATTTCCTTTTGCCTAAGGCTCTCTTTTCACTTTTACTCCAGCACGACAGCTCCAAGTATACAGGATCTTTATTTTTTATTTTAACCCCTAAATAGCCCCCCGAAAACAATGCATGGGAGAAAATCGTAGGAAAATAAACTCTCGCAGTCTCCATTACGCACCCAGCTCTTTCTCCCCCCACACTCCAATGTATGGTGTGCACTAGTGTTTAATACATACGGAACTTGCAAGTAAACTCAATGTCTCTTGGGTCTGAATTTCACGTCTGAGAGTGACTCTCCCTTTTTCTCCTGTGGACTGAGAATTCGGATTTAAACAGCCAGACAAGCTATTAATTTACCCATGCTTCCCAGGGTCCTGAACCCAATTAATTTCTAATAATTATAGCCCAAGGGGGCTGGAGAGATCCTTCTGCCTCTTTCTAGCCTTGCCACCTCACGGCATTGAGGCCAGCATATAATAATAAAGTGTATATTTTGAAAGTGATCTGCAGAACAGTGAGTTATTGCAATGAATGAAAGTTGTTTCCATTTTGGCTAATTGAGCCCATGGCTGAAAGCTGAGTTCTGAGACTAAATAAAGAGGACTGTTTCATTTCAACTAGCACTGGAAACCCCTGCATAGCTTTTTGGTCACCCAGCAAGAGGTATAATGTCTTAACAGCAAAGCCGAAATCAAGCGTTGGGTAAACAGTATTAATAATTGCATTACAATGATTAAATTAATCTTACGTGTAGCTAGGAGAATATAGGTTGAGACTGAATAACAAGATGTAAAGTTCACTGCACAAAGACAATAGCACACCAAATACCTCGATGAAGAATTCCAACTTGCCTCTACATACACTGCGGGGCTTATTCAGTTATAATGTGAGGAAGGGGACATTTCCTGTTATATAGAATGCATTGAAACCTGAGGGTTGCTTTCCCCCACACCCCCAGCATGTATTGAAATAGATTTCACCCCCACCTTTAAATATTTTTTCGTGGCTCTGATTCTACTACACCCCGCCTCCCCCCCCACCACAATTCCAGTGTTCATTAGGCAGCAATTTTCCCAACTTGAAGGGAATTGCGGGCTAGAAATGCTTAAAAACGTGACCAAGCGAAATTAAACGGATTTCTAGTGGGTCTAGCGGGGAACTCTTTGGGAGGGTGGCAAACTTTATGAAGGTTCTGTCCGCGACTGACAGAGAGATCAGACATCAGAAAATCTGTTTGATGCAACCCAAATGAAAATCGAGAGGTTTGCTGGGTGTTCGGGAAAACAGAAAGACACCTGTTCGGGGGCTTGTGATCGCTTGGGACTTTAAACAGGTGAAACTGACAAGCTGGAGGAGAAAGCTGGTGCCTTTCAAGGTCGAGAGACCCAAGTGGGCTGCTTAGAAGAGTCTATATCTGCACAGATCCCTCTGTTTAAATATATTAAACTGTCGCTTTCCCCCTTGGTCGCAGAAAGGCGTACGAAGACAGACGCTTGCTTTTCTTGTGCAGATATGGTACAAGGGGCCAAGGGGTTGTTTAAATAACCGCAGTAGATCTGTAAAGCACTCGAAAGTCTTGTGTTTTTGTTGTCTTGGTGTTTTAAATCTCAGAGAAAGGTAAAGAAATATACTTCCCCTTGGACAATTACTTCGAGGCTGTTGCTAAAATAAAGTTTGTAAAAGTTCTCAGACATTTTCGATTAGGGTTAGAAAGCTGGCATCGCCTCGGTTTGTTCATTCATCTTTATAAGAAACTCTTTTGAAGAACCCGACAGAAAACTGTGTGATAGAGAAGGAAGGAGGTTCCGTGCCGGAAAGGTGTGGAGCCCCACTCCTAAAGTTTTCTTCTTTTTCCGGAATTAATTTGTTCTCTCTCCCCGTCCCGTCCCCCCAAACCCCTGTTGTGCTGTTACTCCCTGCCTGATGTTTTCCACGGGCACCATTTAGTTGAGCGGATCAGTTAGTCCACCGCATATCACTTCATATCCTTTCACCAGGAAACCAAAATGCTTCCAATTTTTTCTAAAAGGAGGGCAGAGGAGGAAAATCATTGCAGCAGACTCTGCCCCCCCCCCCCCCGCGGGTAGGTGGGTGCGTGACTGTCTCTGCTGGCCAGCTGATAAGAAATGTCCTGAAGCCCAGCTTCCCAGTATGCAGTGCCTCATGGAAGGGCCAGGCTGCGGGGCACTGACCCAAGCCGGACGCACACTGAAGCGGATTCTTTGGATGTCAGTGTGATGTCGCTTTTGAGTTTGTCTCGGTTACACACAGAATCGGGGGGCATGGAAAGAAACAGGTTGATTGCAGAGGGAGGAGGAAAGAAGGGGAGAAGTCGGGTCACTTTACAGCTACTTCTGCTGAAGTTCTGCGTTGGTGCAGCTTGGTGTGCTAACCTAAGCCTTCCAAGAAGGAGCACCTCTCTCCTCCACCCCACACTGGGCTCTGTAATACAGAGGGGCTGGGCTTTATTAATACTCCCGCTAGATGGCTGAATTCCTCCCCCCCCTTACAAAAAGCAGCTGCATTTTTTTATTATTCACGTATTTAAAATAATTGTGAGGATCAAGAAGTTCGCTCTCCGGTGGGTTTTCAAATACTTGTGCCTCATTTGGAGAGGCGAGAGGGAAACATATGAGAAATTCCCTTTGCTATTCAGTAATTTAAATTTGTTTCGTGTGTGTGCACGTATCAGCCAGGTCTTTGGGGAACACGTTCACGTGGGATGGACAAAGGCTCATAGCGTTCGGAAATTTGCTGCCATCATCTAAACAAAATTCAGCGGTTGCTTCTAAAACAAACACGTCTTCATTAGGTTCACTGTGCTCCGCTATGTTCATGTTCTGCTGGCTATTGTAACCTTATGGCAGAGGTGGCTGTTTTCCACTGTTTCGCCTTAGACGGGCCATGATTCTGACAGCGAACACCAGCAGGATTTTTGTGTAAAAAGAGCGAGTGATGCTTAAGATTTTATTAAAACCAAAACTTGAGCAGCACGTATGTACTGGCGCAGCACCGAGTCTGAAAGATTGTAATTTTCTTTTATGGTATCTGGCAGGATTTGCAACAGATATTAATGGGAACATAAATAGCGCAGAGAAAGTATTGAACAAAACTGTTTAATGCAAGGAGGTTGTACCAGAGAAAAATCTATATGTAGTTTGGACTGATTCATACCTTGAACAGAGCCATCCCCTAAAGGAATTCCCAGTTTCAGCGGGTCCCGTTGTTGACTGGCGAACCCTGTAATTAAAACAGATTCAAACAATACGGATTATCATTTCTAAAGTGCTTTTTTTTTTTAATCCAGCTGGGGAAAACTAAACACAAGCTGAAGGTGGGAGAAGGAGTGTGTGTGTTTGGAAGAATATATAATTTAATTATATGCATACATAAACTGTATAATTGAATTATATCTGTTTATATCCACAGATTTATGATAAGTGCGAGTGGGTCGGAATAAAGTATTGACTTGTTGCAAAGATGACAGAGTATCATTAATATTACACACAAAGCTAGAAAGAAAGTGTCACTTATTCTATTCTAAAACTCTGGAACATCAGGAGCAGGGAGATTTTTTCTGTTATGGATAATCTGCCTCACGGCCGCCTCTTGAGTCAATGGCTCAGGATCCATTCTTTCTCCTGCGGATTGGGACCGGAAAAGCTCTAGAGTTTGTTAGCCCTGATGCTGGTTTACTAATTAATAATAATAATTGTTGGGAGTTGGGTGGAGTTGATGGGGGAATAACGAAGAAGATTTCGGGCATCCGGCTGTTTGCGACTGGTTGGCTCTGGCCAGGTTGTTTTTATTGGAGAGGAAGAGGTGTCCTCGCTCCCTTCCCCGGGCGGCCTCCTCCCCTCCACCGATTGCCAGCTGACAAGATCCTGAAATCGAAGTGATAGATCGCTCCAAACTTTTTTTGGCGGCGCTAAGATGTTGAAGAGTGGTAGTGGCGGTGGGGGGGAGCCGCCCGTGCGCATGTGCGAAGGTGTCCAAACTGACAATGCTGGAGAGATAGCGAGCCTGGATTGAGAGAAAGAGAGAGTGTGAGAGAGAGTGAGAGAGAGAGAGGGGGGAGAAAAAGGAGAAAAAGATCCGAGAGGAATCCCCCCCACCCCACCCCAGCCGCGGCGCGGGACTGGCAGCATGAGATCCAAAGGCAGGGCAAGGAAACTGGCCACAAGTAGGTGCAATATCCCTTTCCATTGGCTTTCCCCCGCTCTCTGCCATGTTGCATGGAATGTCTGATGCGCCGGGATCTGGGGCGTAACGTAACCTGCAGCACCCCTGCGCCGGAGCCCAGCTGGGGAGCGCATCCCCGAGCGCAGCGCAGCGCAGCGGCCGGGAGAGCGGACCCGGGGTCAGGCTAGGGGTGCGCGAGGGGGGTAAATCGGAGGGGGGGTTTCAGGCACCACCCCAGCAAGCAGATCGCTGGGCTGCGGGAGGGCGGTGAGCCTCTCAGAGGAGGGGGAGGCTGCGGGGTCGCAGATGGGCGCTGCCCGGCCGCTCGGGCCGGCTGCGGGGCCGCTGGGAGGCGGAGAAGGAGTTGAGGAAAAGTTCAGTGGCGAGCGCTGGAAGTTGAGCGGTGGCTGCCGCCGCCGGGGCTGCGAGGAGTAGCTGAGACCATAGTGGGCGCTGTCGGCTCTCTGCAAGCGCAGGAGGGGAGGGAGTCAGGCGGCAGGTCTTGCTCCGAGCTTCCAGCGAGCACAGCGGGAGAGTCCAGGCAGGTGGGGGGGAGATGAGGGGGAGCGACAGCTCGCCCCCTCCCTCTTGCTCTCTCAGGAGGGCATCCCAGCTAGCGCTTTGCACAGGTAGCTAGCAGAGCTCCCCGAAGGGGGGCTGGTCGGGGACCTTCCAGCCCGGGGCTGTGACTCCCTCTTTTCTCCACAGCAGAGTGTGTGGTTGCAATCTGTGCGTCCAGGCAGGCAGCTCCGGGGCTCTTTCCCCTCTTGCATTGGTGGTAATGAGAAGGCGCAGGAAGTAAAATCTTAGCTTAATGGATCAGCTGGGAACGCTGTATGAATGGGGACCCTCCCGCCCCATTCCTATACACTCGGGAAACAGAAAGAAATAGTTGCGGAGGAAATTGTCCAGTTTATTGCCTGTGTGCAACATTGCAGGCGCTGTCACACGCAGCGCGTCCCGAGTGACAGTGGCCAAGGCTTGTTGAGCAGATTCTGATGCATTTGATTTTAGTGTAAATTAAACTCGTCCTGCATGGGGCAAAGGCTCAAACGGTCTCGTGCCAGTGGCGTCTGAGGGTGCAAGGCAGCAGGGCTTTCGGTGATTCCTAGCTGCAAAACGAGGCCAAACGCTTTCGTTCTTCAGTGGCTTACTGCAACTTTCCACAGTGTCTCCTTGGGATCGAGTGCTCTGGTCGAGTTGAAAACAGACAAAAAACTCATGGAGCCAGCTTCAGACGAATAATACAGTCAGTCTCAGCACTAGCCCAGAGTGGTGGTACTTTGCCGTGACTCCTTGTGAGGAGCTGGGGAGAGGGCAGAAATGATTGGGCCATCAGCGCAGTTCAAACGCTAGCTCAGCTCTCAGCCCACTGGAGCTACATGATGAAGTTGATCTTAAATGTTGTAATTTCAGGCACTTTTCTCGCAGTTTATTCAGTTCGGCTGCAGTAGGTCTATACTGTGATAGCTTGGGTCTCAGCAATCGACATACATACTGCTCTAGTTATATTTACAGTCACTCCATCTTCTCCTTCTTGACAGTGATAATGATCTTTTAATTGCAACAGTTGCAAAAAAAAAAAAGTAGCCTGCCTTCGTGTCTTATTTTAAATACAGCCGATGTCTTTTATTTGTATGTCAGAGCAGGAATATACTATATGCAAGTTTCCTTTGATACGTATCTCAATTGCAACTTTCATTTCCATCTGAAAATGTGCCGGAAAATGGTAGATGAAACGTTGCGTAACATAATAAATAACTAATAATCGGTTTTTGTCTACTAGTGAAAAAATATGTGAGTAGAGAAAAGGGAAAGCAAAAGATCTTTGGCTCTTTATCTACTTTTCTGTGAAACGTAACGACAACCTATATTTGATTAGCTGATTTTAAACTGGCTCCATCAGCACAATTTGAAAACAAATAAACTTCCAGGTCATCATCCCTGCTTTTAGGCTAATTGTGGAAGTCGTGTGTTACATTCGCTAGCACATATATATAATAAATGTCCCCTAACGTTTCTGGGCTGCTGCTGCTGCTTTGCAGTGCTTAGATTTGACCACTTTCAAACTTTCTTCTTTGCGTTGCATGTCTTGGCAGTCACAGCAGCTGCAGCAGCTTTCCCTAGACAGATGCGTTGCATTATATAATCATTCGGTTGCAATACGCTCATAAAGGAAATCGTACTAAAAAGTGGAGATTTTTGTATTGTGAATCCCTTTTCATTTCTCCTTCGAATAGCGTGTGAGTTTCATGGCGTGGTGTATGCGCGGCTGGGTCGGTGAGGGGAAATTATTGGTGACCCCTGTAATTCAATCATTCAACAGGAAAAGTTTTCAGCTTTTGGTTTCATCCTGTGACCCCTTCTCTTCACTCTTTAATTGGGGAGCTGTGAAAAAATAAGAACCTTTTGTGGCTGTAACTTACTTGGAAAAACACCCCACTCGGGATACAATTGGAATTCTCTTATTATTCCACTTTTGCCTCTCTCTGTGTGAAATAAAGTAGAGATAACACCCTCCAAATTGTGAGTAACACCAGTAGTGGGGAAAGTTCTGCCCTTAATTAACCAAGGGAAATTAGATGCGTATATTTTTCCCTCTATAGATTTGAAATAGCAATTTAGGGATTTTTGCTAACCTGAAACATCTCAGAAGAAACTAAAACAGCCACGTTGTGAATAGTTAGTGAATATTTTAAACCTCCAGCTGTAAAAATAAAGTAAAGGAAAAGAGGCAAGACATTTTTTGAAGGCATATTCGGAATGAAGTCTGAATATAATATGCAGAAAGAAGGGTGCAAGTTGCAAAGATCTCGAACAATGACAGTATCTATTACCGTTGCACCTTGTTAGAGTTATAGGATTGCACCTGCACGGCAACAGTAATTTACAGTGACCATCACTGGTGATATAAGCGGTGTCCCACTGTGGTTTTTTTTTTTTTTTTTTTTTTTTTTTTTTAAGTCCTACTGTAGTCCTGTCTGAAAATCAGCCCCGAACAGTGACACTCCACAGGACTCAACCCCGTGCACCGAACCAGTGGTAGCCATTAGCCACCCAGTAGCCTCATAAACAGACAGAAGGTGATCAGATTAGGAGAACGCACGTGAATAAGGGGGCTCTTGTTACTTTTACACTTAATCACCGTGTTTTTTTTTTAAACTGGCAATTTAGTGCAGGTCCAGAGCCATCTAACCACCTGAGATAGTAAAATAACACTTTGCCGAGTTCCAGCAGGTTTTCCTGCGCCTGTAACTCGCCTTTCTGCTACTTAAAAGCCTGGCACGTTTATTTGCCTGTTTAAGACTGTCCGGGAATTTGTTTTTGAAAAGGGAAATGTTTGCCAGTGTCCAGGCTTTCAGCCCCCTTTAGCAAGGCTGTTTATTTGCCATTACCTCTGGCTTAGTACTTCTTTATTGCACTTGGCACTTTGTGTAAATAGTCTCCTAAAACATTTCAGTGTACTTCGTCAAAGAAACCCTCCAAGTTTAGAGGAAGGTTAATAACGCGTCGCTCTATTTTGCAATAGTCGGGTAGGGGAAAGAGACGGTTCATTAAGGAAAAGATGGAGGGAGGCACTCTCTCTCTCTTCATTTATTTTAACGGTAAAAAAAAAATCCCTCCACATCTATATCGCTATGCATTCTGCCAATTCATAGCTCAATGGATGTCTGGATATGTGTATTTCACAGATGATACATGATCTCTTTAGCTTATGCGCTACACACCCATCCACACCAACCATAACACATTTTGTATGGCTTGGAAACAAACGGGTTTCCTAGTCGTTCCCCCTCCTCCCCCCCAGCCCCACAAGTTGCGATTCATGTGGAGTAGCTGACAAAAGTCCCGTTTAGCCGAGTGATTTGCTGTGGCCTTCCAGGGCAGGAGAGAGGGGTTCTTCAGCTCTCAGGCCTGCTTTTTAGGAACGGAGGCCCGGGTAAAGGGAGGACCTGGACACTTACTGCGAGCAGCGCTATTGTCTCCCGCATGCCTCTGGTCACTCCCCCATCCTCTTCACATGTCTGGTGCCCAGAAACCAAAAGACTCCCATCTCGAGCTAAGGCACACGGGGAACTGAATGTACTCCTGCCCACTTCTAGGCGAATAATCTCCCCAATAATTCCTCCCCGTCTGCAAAGCTAACCAAGCCAACTCCCCAAATAGGAAGGACGGAATACAACCACCATCACCCTCATTACTACATCTCAGCGTCTTGTCAAAACAACCTCTCGGAGAGATTAGATCCCGCTTAGAGACAGGGCCACTGAGTCCGGATTCAGGGCGTTTAGACATGGGTCATGTGGCTCTAAACGCTGAATCTGAAGGGATCTGGGGCTGGGGTGAGCTATGCAATGAATCTGGAGAGAGCTGGGTATAGCAGGACATAGGCACGGAATCTGCGTGGATCCCCTGGAATGTTCACACCACCCTTTACAATGTGGCAAAGCAGCAGCAGGGCGAGTCTTAGTGGGGAAACCACTTTCACTGCCCGGAACTTTGGAGGTGCAGAGGTTACCATTTGTCTTTCACGTGACTCTTCTTTGGGATTCATGTGTGTGCATGTCACTATGTATACAATGCAATATACAAATAGTATGTAGCTTGTTCCCGAATGGCTTTTTCACAGCAAGGGGGGAGGGGTGGGGAATTGGGGGCGAGACAATCGCATTATATGCCAAGCACATTTTCACAAGGCACTTGATTAACCCTTTTCAGGATGGAAAGCGTGTGTGATTTTTTTTTTTTTTTACCCAGGACATCCAGAGACTCACAGGGGTCGATAGACTTCATTGAATTTGAAAACAATTTTCTGCTCCCCCCAGATGTTGTTTCTAAAATTAGATAATCTTTTACTGCAATCCCCACCCCTTCTCCACCTCGTCTGCCTTCTGGCTGCTTCCACCAGTGAAATTTATGTAGTCCACAAGGGTTTCGAGAAGAAAAGAAGGACCCAAACACAAAGAGAAAGCCGGGCAATCGGAAAACAGTGATCATTATTAATATAGATCTATTTGTACATGAAAAATGTAACCCCAGTTAATTAAGGCTGTATACATGGGGTACAAAAAACTTAAGAAATGTTTCGGCAAAGGGGAAGGATCTGTTTACAAAACTCTTTCAAAAGTGTGACATATTGCTGCAATTCCAGCACTAAAAAGCTAAACACACTTATATGCCTTTGAAGTTCCCTGGCTGAGGCAACATTATTTGACTCCGATTCAGATATTGCTTGTGGGTATAACTTATGACTTTTACCTATTTAGTTCAAGTGGGAGGAGCGAAAGTCCTGGATTCCTTGTCCATTGGATCTCTCCAGAGAGTTGAATCTGGCTCCCAGCCAGCTCTGTACAATGTCAACATTGAATATTTGAATTCCCAGACTCTATTTAACAAGTTTCTAAATAAATAAACGCATTGTGTGTCTGTGTTTAAAATTATTTCACCCCTTTCATAAAAGCTGCAGCATCTTATTACATCGGCCTCGCAGTCTGATTTTCCTTTTCTTTCTGAACAAACACAAACACAGGGGAATGCATTTTTTTACAGGCATGTATCTCCCTTTCTTTCTCGCTGGCTAGTGCGAAGTGGAAGCGGGTGCGGGGTGGGGCCGGGAGCCCAGAAGTAACACACAGACATACCTTTTCGGACTGCTCTGTGTGCCGCGATATCTAATCGTAACTAAAAACAAAGCTAGGTTCAGAAAGCCAGTTAAATATTAATCATTTCTAAAAGGAGGCCCATGTGTGTGCCATTGCTTTAGCAATGCCCTGTAGATACTCAATCATTTTGGCTGCTGTACCACATGCAGGCTCCAGGGACAGCTTTCATTGTTGTTGCCATAAATGGCTATTAGTGTTCATATTCATCTATTCATTTAAACTTGTGTGTATATGTGTCCCTGTTTATTTGCGTGTGTGATATGATCGCTATATATTTATGCATGTATCTAGATATAATCTGTATCTATATGTAAACATATATGGAGACATAGCAGATAGACATGGTTGAGTGTGTACGTATGATGTACCCAGGTATGTAGATACAGAATAGCTATAGATGTTTGTGTGCACATATACCTAATCACTGACTGTCTACATGTATAGATTGTGTACATGCAAAGACTGTGTGTCGACAATATAGGGAAAGTAGATATAGAAGTGTGTGCACCTATATAATATCTACATGCATAGGTTAGATATGGGGTGTGTATATGTATGGGGTGTGTATACGTAGCTTGTTGAGTGGGGGGAGGTGGAGGGAGAAGGAACATATTTAAAATATTTCCTGACCTCAGTTTGTAAGCAGCCATGTCCTAACTGAGAAAATGTTCTTGGCCCTCTTCAGGAGTGTAATTCCCCAACAAAGCCATCAAAGTTTTTGAGCAGTGAAGTGGAATTTACTGTCTACTATGACAGGTACATTATGCAAGAGAACAAACTAAAAAAAGTATCAATGATCATTAAAATCCCCAGCAGTCACAATAGAGGGTAGATGAAGTGAAGGAATGGGGGAAGCAGATGGAGGTTTATAAAAACTCAGCTGCTAAGTGTGTCTACACCACACACGCAAGTTGACCACTTTAACTTAAATCAGTTTTTAAACATACTTAAACTCATGCAAAAAATCCTGTGTAGACACTCTTATTTCAGATTATTTCCATTTATTTTAAATCTCTCCTTGACTGACCTAAACTAATCAAGATAAACCAGGTTTATATCAATTTAAGGGTGCTCACTGCACCCTTTTCACTCAGTTTAACAAAATCAATTTTACATTATATCTTTAGTTAAACGGGTGCAGCTTTGCATGTAGGCAAGGCCTAAGGTTGGGATGATAAGTGCATTTTTAAAAACTAAGCTAAGAATATAGTGACTTTCACTTTTCTGTTTAACAAGAGTAATAGTCTTCATTAAGAAAAAGTGGGTTCAAGGGTCTTAGTGACAGCCACACAACTCTTTTCCATCCCCATTGTTATTTATTTGACTCTTTCACATCATTGCTGTTATTTGCACCTAGAGACCCCGTTGTGCTAGGTACCATGCATACCTATAATGAAAAGATGGTCCCTATCCCCAAATAGCTTATAGTCTGTGTTTATGGCAGGGGACAACAGGTGGATACTATAAACAGATGGTGAATGAAGGAGGAGTTGCAGGAGGCACAAGGTAAAAGTGAGACAATTATGATTAATACCATCATGATAAAATGTTTTGTAGTGGCAATATTTCCCCCAGGATCTTATTTACTGTCATTGGATTACCACTACAATTATTATTATAATTATTTATTATTTTTTAAAAAGCCGCATCAGAGTGCATGGGTTAATGTGTTGGCTCCATGGCAGGTGTGTGCATTAGTGAGGTGTTAATCAGGAGGCAGGTGCAAATATGTAAGGAGCACTGAGAATGTGAAAGGAGGATCAGTGTAGGGGATGAGGCAGTGTGAACACAGAGTGCTATTGCCCAAAACAAGACAGTGGCTGTTTGCCTGTTTATATTGCCATCTCTGTTATCAAAATTAAAACACCTGATGGATTGAGAGAAACCTGCCTGACCGTTCATCGACATTATGCCCCTTCCTTTTGTCAGTATGTCAGTTCTTAGAAACCTCCTTGACATGTTTCCAAGACATGGGTATAGAGTCCACCCCTTCTCTCAGATATACATGCTAAATGGGAGCCCCACAGATGTGGAGGGAGAAAATTTGGCCTGCAGTGACTATTGTATTTAATGCCAAGTATTGAATATAATTAATTCAGACTAATATAGCAATAAGGACTGGTGAGTGCAATACAGTTATTTTCTTGTAGGGATTTAATACTCTGGTCTGTTTCACTGCAATATTATCTTCCAAGCTAGGATATACACAGCTACGTAAAAACAGTACCTTAAGGGAATGTCAAAGTTTGATCTACCAAATAAAGGAAATTCAAAGTTAAGGCTGAAATGTACCACATGGCCTCCAAGCCCCAGAAACTACAGGCAGCAAGAAAGTAGCTAAAGGTATGTTCTGTGTTTTGAAAACAACTAGTCTATTAAGTACTAAGGGCCCAATTCAGATCACAGATATACAGCACAACGAAAAACCTGACCTGTTGATTGGAGTAGCTGATTTTGCAAGCCTTGTAATGATTTTGAAAGTTCTTGAAAAATCTCATTTGGACACCATATGCAAAGTTAGGGCCTGGCAGTTTTGCTGGGATGAGGATTACATGATCGAGCCCTCTATTTTTAAATAAACCTTTATTTGTTGCTAGAAAAGTGGATAATTAAAGTGCATAATGGAGGCTGAAACCACTGAAACATGTTTGTTTTCTTCACAGAGGAGAACAAATTTAATTCTTTAATTATTTTAGATGGGAAGCTCTAGTGTTTGAATTATTTGCTAAAGTTTTAGCCTAATGTAAACTCATAATTACTACAACCCAGCCTGAACTCTAGCTCCATGATAAACCTCTGTATTCGATAGCAAAGTCTTTCTAGAGCACAACTCCACTTTTTGATTGTAATAAGTTAGAAACCAGAAAAGCAAGACTTCTGTGAATGGGTTGTTTTTGGCAACTGTACCACCGATTATGTATAAAATTTCAAAAAATATTAGTTCTGCCAGTTTAATTGTCGAGAGGGTTACAAAAATAGGAAAGCTTGGGGAATGTTGTAATATCATACTATTTTGTCTTTTAGATATCATTAGATATCCACTGTGCTGAGCATTTCACATCAAACAATCTAACAAAAACTTCCAGATGGTTTAAATTTAAAAATTAGCCATAAATATATTCTGTATAATGCAATTTATCATGTATGTTTATTGTGTGATGTGGGAAAATGCTTGGCTTCAGACAGTTTTACTATATAACGTGTACACTATTGTTGTTGTTTATATTGTGGTAGCATGTAAAGGCCCCAGTCAAATACGAGGCCCCGTTGTGTTATGCACTGTACATACCCACAAGAGGACATGATCCCAGCCCCCCAAAAGCCGCATAGGCAATAAGATGTAATACAATATATACGTAATACAGTGCATGCCATACAGCAAATTGATCATGGAATATAAACATCTGGCAATAGTGGAAGAAATGAATATTAGATGATTTTGTAGGAAGTTTCAAAATAACATAAATCAGTAAAAGAAGGGAGGGAATAAATGGAACTAGGTCTCCAATGGTTTATATTATGATTTTGTAATCTGGTTTATAAAATGGTTCATCCCAATCTAAAGTGTTTAGGCACTCTAGCTGCCAAAGCTATACTTCTTGCGAATGTGGTTCCAGCATGAATGTAAATAAGGCCCAGTCCTGCCATTCATCTCACTGAGATCTTCACTGATTTCAAAGGGAGATGCAGGGTGTGGAGGGAGTGAAGGAATCAGAGTTGAAGGACATAGTGGTAGAGGCACAACAGAAGTACGAATCTTTTTGTTCCTTTATTGGATTCTCCAAATACGTGGGGCTGAATTCTGTCAGAACCGTAAAAGTTTGAGTCCTTCCTTAGCTTCAGTGGGATTCTTAATGAGAATAAAGATTTGTAAGAACAGAGCTGTTCTGATTTAGAGCTTGATTCAACTCTTATTGAAGTCAACTGCATTCAGGTCAATGGGTATTGTAAATCTGGAGTGCCTCAATTTAAATCAGTGAATGACTGACTACAGATTGACACCACTGTAATTGTGAGAAGAATCTGACCTAGTGTAAAATTTAATTGGATTTAAGTAAATTTAATCTGGAATTAGACATTTGGGCTTTCTAGTGCCATCCGAGCACTGATTATTGCTCATATAGAAAAATTGCGCTTCAGAGAGGGCACAGTTCAGGAATCACTAAATGCCATGTGTGACTGCATTACCATGCTCAGAAGATACATTTGCCATGGTGGAGTGTTTCTGGAGTTATCACATATCAGAAAATGGACAACAGCCATCTAACTCCTGCACCTTCCATTAAGCTATTTTTGTTGTTATCCCTTCGGTGCCTCTTGAGGGGAGGCATTAGTGCAGGCTAGGAGAGGAAATGCTCTATCTATACTCACATGCATCCATAGGTAGGGAGCACTCAGGTAGAGGGATGGAAAGCGGTTGTAGTTGGAATGGCAGCTTCAGAGACCTTCACTGCAGCCTATCAACCTGCTTGCATTTTGGGCGGGTGTGTTTAACCATGTAGGAAAGGAAGGGTAGTCCAGTGGTTAGTGCATGAGCCTGGACTGGCGTCCAATTCCCTGCCCTGTCAAAGATTTCCTGTGTCACCTTGAGTAAATCACTTAGACCTGGGCTACAGTAGCAGGGGCTGGGTTCGAACTAAGATATGCAACTTCAGCTATGCGAATAGCGTAGGTGAAGTTGAAGTATCTTATTTCGACTTACCTGGCCATCCTCACGGCAGCGAGTCGACTGCCGCGGCTCCCCCATCGACTCCGCTTACTCCTCTTGCTGAGGTGGAGTAAGGGCGTTGATTAGTGGATCGATTTATCGCGTCTAGACGAGACGCAATAAATTGATCCCTGATACATCGAACACTACCCGCCAATCCAGCAGATAATATAGACATACCCTTAGTGTCTCTCTGCCTCAGTTCCCCTACTGTAAAATGGGGATGATGATGATAATAATATCTCACTTTTTTATATAACCATTTTCACCTGTAGATCTCATAGCACTTTACAAAGGAGGTCAGTACCATAATCTCCTTTTTATAGAAGGGGAAACTGAGGCCCAAGGAGGGGAAGTGACTTGCCGAAGATCACCCAGTTCATGGGAGTGTTGTGCAGGATAAACATTCAAAAAATTGTGAGGCACTCAGATGCTACAATAGTGGGGGCCATATGAGTACCTGGATAGAGGTAGGTTTCTCTTTCTTGCGCAAAGCCTATATGCAGGGAAGTGTGAATGTTACCCTTCAAAGAAACTACTTTGCTCATGTCTGAACACCAGCCTGGCTAAGTCAGTGGTAAAAGATTTTGTATCTTGTAAGAACTGTCTTAGTGCATGTTATGGGCCTGATCCCAAATTCATTGAAATCAATGGAAGGATTTCTATTGACTTCAATGGGCTTTGGATCAGGCCTTACAGCAGTAGTAATCCACTTCCTTTGTTCTTTAGAAATATTTTTTATTAGCATCTTTTTATCCTATAATGAAGCCTAAATTCTGACAAATACCTGGGTTTACATCAGTGTAAATGAGAGCAGAATTTGGCTCTGTAATCTGGCCTCATTTAAGAGCTATTTTAGTATAACGTGCACAAACCCTGATCAATGAAATATGAACATCGCTGAAGAGGGGGCCATGTAAAGCATATACAAACATTTTTTTTTTTTTTGCTTTACCTCATCACTTAACTGCCCCCCTGTTTGACAGTATTGGCTGCTTCTGCTCAGTAGCGGCTCAGGACTAGGAATAATAGCATGCTGGAGATCAACACTGAGGTACATTGGCAGAGTGTTGTAGGGAATCTTGCACAATGCCTGCTCCCATTATGCCTGGCTGATTTTAATCAATGCTATTGGTCTCTTGCTTTCACAAGCTCTGCAATCATCTAAATAAACCAGTTAGCTGGTGCTGAAGGTACCTGGTACATCCAGTAAACACCTCCTGTGCTGTTGAATGTTCACAGTACTTCCTAACATTTCATGATTTACAGTTTAATTCAGCAGAATAAAGAGAAGATGGGACGAGAATCAGAGATGAGGATTAACCCATTGAAAAAAATCACCCAAAATGTATCTAAAACATGTCTGGCTTTGGGCATCTGTAGTGCTTTAATTTTTTAAAAATCATTTTAAATTTTAATTGTATTTTTAAATGATTAACCTTTCCCACTTGAAGTCTCTTTGCAGTTTCACCTTGATGTGGTCACTTTTTAACCACAGTTCACTTAATTGCACCTTTTTGAGGAATTATGCAATCACTTTTGTGTGTTTTAATCTTTCCCCATTCTCTTTGTAGCCAGGTGTTAAAGGACAAAAGGAAATAAATTACTTGAAAGAAGACTAAAGTTGTGTTTTTTGAGCTATTGATATATTTTTGGATATAAGGACCAGCATGGGATGTCAGACTAGGCATACACAATGGAGAAGAGGATGTATAGTTCTAGCCGTACAAGCACTGCTTTATGTTACTGATAACCTTCTTGTGCTGGGTTACTATAGTATATTATAATAACGTTGATTTATTATTTCTTAGTGAACAATTGTAAAAAAAATGTAGCATTAATAGAATGGACTAATAGTTAAGGATCAGATTTTGCAACCTTTACTCACAAGGAAAAATACATGAGTAGTCAATGGATTATTCACATGAGTAAGTACTATGAAACAACCTGCAGAGGAAGCTGCTACCTGAAATCATTGAGGGCACTGTATCTTACCCAAAGTGATTGAGGATCTCACCCCCAAGCAAAACCAGGTCTGCCGAGTCAGGAAGGGCTGGGGGAAGTTTCATGCCTGATGAATAAAAAGTTTCAAGCCCCCTTAATAAAGTATTAATTAATACTAGTGAGCAGATCCAAAGTGAAAGAGCAAGGTGAAATTGTCTGACTTAGCGAGTCAGGGGACACTACATGAATACAGCAACCACACGAGAGGCCTAAGATGACCCAGATTAGGTCCCCGGTGCACCCCAACAGATGATAGTACCAAACCCCTTGTTCAAGGATCAGGTATAAACCGAAACCAGGAGATTTATTTGCAGTTAGACAGTTTTTGACATTTACACCTCTACCTCGATATAATGCCACCCGATATAACATGAATTTGGATATAATGCGGTAAAGCAGTGCTCTGGGGGTGGGGGAGGACTGTGCACTCCAGTGGATCCAAGCAAGTTCGATATAACGTGGTTTCACCTATAACATGGTAAGATTTTTTGGCTCCCGAGGACAGCGTTATATCGGAGTAGAGGTGTATTTATTATTATTTGAATTAGAGCAGCGACTACAGAATCCATTCAGGGCCCTTTGTGTTTGGCTTGTTATAAACTTACACAGCTCATGCCCAGATTAAAATGTAAGAAAAATGCACCTTAGCCCCATCTCCAAGGCCCCACATGTGCAATTACAGCAGCAGCATCAGGTCCTGAAGCCAGATGGTCACTTTTAGGCAAATCCCCTGGGATGGGGGTGTTGTGCTTCCTGCTTGCTTGCTGCAGATGCAGTGTCAGATTCAGTCATGTTGGCCCTCTCTCCTTACCAGCAGCCGGCCCTACTCACACCATCTTCAGATGCCTGTTATTTTTGGCTGGGTCCACCATGGGTAACCCAAACCACTTTAAGCCTTGTGTATCCTTGCAGCATCACCTTTTCTCTTTCAAAGACAAATTTTTTTCCCTGGGACTTGCAGGAGAAGAAGTGGGAAATGCATCCAGATAACCTGGTGTTATAAAATCCACAGGTTGTGGTTTCATCTGTCTGTTTGCTGCAAGGGAGGCTGAAGCAGTGTAGCTGGGAAGTGCCAGCAACCGAAGAATCCCCCAAGTCTACCAGGCCTATTAAAGTTCTTTTAAGTCAGTGCCAATAAAAAGGGTGCAGGCAACCTCTGAGTGAGGCTCCAGAAGCTCAGTTTTATGTTGGGATATTTTGGAGCCAAACCCTCACAGATTTCATGTGGAGAAAAAACCCCATGGAGCATAACACAGAATGAATGAAATATACTAAGCAACAAGATGACTGATATATGACTTTCCAGGGAGCTAGCTGTAAAATTAGGCTTTATGTAGAAATTTGCTTAATTTTGATCTCAATTTTGTTAGCAGTGCAATGTTTTTAGATATAATTTCCTGTTCACAAAATAGATATTTGAAAATGGATGAGATAAGGCTTTCTGCAAAATATAAAGAGTTGTGAAGGAAAAGCAGGATGCGGTGTGCACTCAAATACTTTGCACCTCCATATAAAATGTTTGATTTTGGATCAGCCCGCAGGCCTGTCCAGTACTACATAGATCTGCTGTTGGAGGCTCTCCATTGAACTCAGTGTTGTGGGATTGCCTCATTGGCTTTTAAATAGCTTTTGGTGAGAAATCACAACATTTTCCAAAGTGGCTTCCTTTTTGGGGTGCCTAATTTGAATCACCTTACAGAGACCTGATTTTCGCAGAGTAATTGCTGAGCACTTTCTAAAATAGCCCTCAAACATGGAAACTGTCAAAATCACTAGTCACTTTTTGAAAATCTTTGCCAAACTGCGCGTTTCTATATTAATGTATAAAACTACTTTTTACACAAGATTGATTTTACATTTGTTGCTCATTTGATTAGTTTGTTTTACACTGACCTGGCACAGGTTTGAGGCCATCTTGTTCAAGCATTTTACAAAGCTCTACTCACTATCGCTTTTCCTGGGGAAAGTCATTTATAGAAGAGTCAAAGGTGGCTGGGTATTGAAGTGCACATCTATGGTGTATGTGACGACTACAAAAATGTTGATCAGCTTTCAAGCGTTACTAGTTAACAGTGCTCTGCCCTCAAGATCACTGACAAGCAAGTGAGAGTTGATATGGTGATGTCCGATTTCTGTTCTTAGTTGAGTGTCCCTCAACTGTCTGGTGTGAGAGAAGATTTGATGTTGATTGTTTGAATTTAGCTCTTACTAAGAACAAACAACACCTTTCCCTCAAATTTTAATTTGGCTAAGGCCTCAAATATTTTTATTCCAGATATTTCTGGGTATTTAGATATCCTGGATGAATCGCAGTTGCAGTTTAGTAGACAGAGTAGATCAAGGTAGAGCAGATTGATTTACAGTGTCCAAGTCATTACCTGAAAACGTCTGGGTGGGGTAGAATAGAATTTTATCTCATCAGTGCTGGACACTACTTACATAGCATGAAGGAGAAAAGGAACCACTAAGAAATACGTGAAAAAGAGTGAGAAGCAGAAACTAGACAAAGGCTTCTTAAAGGGACACTATCGTCAACCTGAGAATTGTGTTTCCTTCTGAAAATGTTGCACCTTGCAGTTGTCACAGTATAACCGCTACAATAGTGGAACAGAAAGGAGTTAGAAAAATATTTTTATTTCACTCTTTTTTTTTTTTTCAGTTGGTTTGTCTTGTGCATTGGACAGCATTTTAAGTTTCACTGTTTTGGAGGTGGGGTTCTCCAGGCTCTGTAAGGAGGTGTTTAGCAGCAGAAATGAAACTGGAGGTGACCAGGCAGTAGGCAGATTATGCATATGTATAGAGATAGTAGGGTGTGAAGAGCAGGTATGATATTATTGCTGTCAGGTCTGCTTAAGCATAAAGAGGCAAGCAGAAAAACCTCTGTGGCAATTTTCTAAAAGAAGAATTTTAAAGAAATTCAGGACCCACTATGTAAAAGATGCGTGGTCTGAGGACTGGATATTTTGAAGTTAGTATCCATTTCAATGTGCTCTAGACTTTTTCTCTTTTACTTTCCTCTGTGTCCTCTTTCTAACACACTCTAAATTAGGAACACGTGTAGTGCTTGGCAGACTGACTAGTGCACCTATCTTTATCCTGCCCTCTCTGGTTAGTCTCATCCTTTGACAGGCTGAAAATGTATTTAAGCTAGTGTGGCTAAATGCAACTAAATATGCATCACACCAATGCTCTGTACCCTTTGCTGGCTTCCAATTTGCATCTGGTGCCAGTTCAAGGCACTAGGCTCACTTTTTAAACCCTTTAATGGTTTGGGGCTGAGGTACATCAGAAAGTGCCTTCCTATTCATGACTCACAGAGACAGCTGTGCACCTAGAGCTCCAGAATGAAGCTTGCCAGGCTGGAGATAACACAATCTTGTTTAAGTCTCCTACCTGTGGAATGACAAATCAGAAGAGATAAGTCTAAGCCTGGCTGATGTCTAACTGTCAGAGCATGTTAGAAGACTCATCTTTTTGCAACAGCATTCCCACTCCACCCATTCCTCCTTCCCCAACTGAAGACAAGGAATTACAAAAGAGTGAGGGAAGGAAAAAGGAGAAAAAAGGAAGAGGAAGAAAAGCTGTTGATATAGAAGAATCTGCTGTGGACAAACCTAGGCAAATCTTGATCACTGTAACTGATACTACAGTAATGGATGCCCTAGAAATACCTTGGACGGATAGATAGTGTCAACTAGAAAGATATGTCTAATTTAGGAAATAGTCTAGATTCATCTTTATACAGGTAAGGTCATTCACACTAGTTGCAATAAGACAGATCTGTCTGTTAAAATACACCAGTAATACTGAAAATGCATTCTGAGCACACGCAGGATACTGGGAAACTCAGACAAAAAAGTATTTTTACTCTAGGTGGTTTCAGCCATCTTCTCACTTCCTCTGGGTGTGTGTGTGTCTGTGTGTGTGTGCGTATGTGCTTCTCTTAACCCCTTCATTGAAAACTCTCCTTCCACTGAATGACAAATGAGTTTATATGGACAATCCTTTTCCACTCATTTGAGACAAAGTCCAAACCATCCATATAATCTATAGCCCTCAGATTCCGCAGAGACAAACACTACACCTGATTCTTCTCTCACAGTACTCTAAATAAGGAGTAAGTGCACTGAAGTCAATGGAACTGGCCTGGCAGCTGTTTTCATTACTGATTCTAGTCTTGGAATTACCAAGGTGTGGCTTTCTTTTAGGAACCTAGAAACATAGAAAGTGCTAGATTGACTCAGAGTCAATGAGCTTAATCTATTTAATTTCACAAAGAGAAGATTAAGGGGTGATTTGATTACAGTCTATGAGTATCTACATAGGGAACAAATATTTAATAATGGGCTCTTCAGTCTAGCAGAGAAGGTATCCATTGATTGGAAGTTGAAGCTAGGCAAATTCAAATGGGAAATAAGGCATACATTTTAAACTGTGAGTAATTAACCACTTGAACCATTTATGGGAGAGGACTGGCCTTCCACCCAAGGCCTGTGAAAGTGTGGGATCATTGTCCAGGATGGGTTGTAGATCCCTCCAACGCATCATCAGGGATCTACAACCCATCCTGGACAATGATCCCACACTTTCACAGGCCTTCTGTGGCAGGCCAGTCCTTGCCCACAGACAACCTGCCAACCTGAAGCATGTTCTGACCAGTAACTGCCCACCGCACCATAGTAATTCTAACTCAGGAACCAATCCATGCAACAAACCTCGATGCCAACTCTGCCCACATATCTGCACCAGCGACACCATCACAGGACCTAACCAGATCAGCCTAATCACCAGGTTCTTCACCTCTGCATGTCACCAATGTAATGAAACACTGCATCCGACAAAGGTGGATATTCACCACGAAAGCTCATGCTCCAACGTCTGTTAGTCTTATAAGGTGCGCACAGATTCTCTGCTGCTTTTAATGTATATAACACCTTATACATATGGCCGGCAATGCCTCGTCTGCTATGTTAATTCGGCCAAACGGAACAGTCTCTACGGAAAAGGATAAATGGACACCAAATCAGTATTAGGAATGGCAATAATACAAAAACCTGTAGGAGACACTTCAACTTCCTGCCACAACAATAGCAGATCTTAGGCTAGCCACCTGCAGCAAAAAAACTTCAGGACCAGGTCTTCAAAAGAGAAACTGCTTGAGCTTCAGTTCATCTGCAAATTTGACAGCCAATCAGTCAGGATTAAACTAAAGACTGTGAATGGCTTGCCAACTACAAAAACAGTTTCTCTTCCCTTGGTTTTTCACTCCTCAAGACTGCTAGAACAGGGCGCTCATCCTCCTGATTGATCTAACTTGTTATCTCTAGCCTGCTTCTTGCTTGCATATATATACACCTGCCCCTGGAAATTTCCACTACGTGCATCCGACAACGTGGGTATTCGCCCACGAAAGCTCATGCTCTAAAACATCTGTTAGTCTATAAGGTGCCACAGGACTCTTTGCTGCTTTTACAGATCCAGACTAACACGGCTACCCCTCTGATACTTCCTTCTCTAATCATCTGTAAAATCTGAGGATAGCTTTTAAGATAGGTTTCCTACCAATACAAGTGCAATAGTCTTGCTTTTACTTTTTAAAATCTTCTTTTAAAAATTTGTTCACCAAAGTGGGCAGATATGGTGAAGCAGAAGACTCATTCTGGTGCTATAGCATTGCTGAGTTCCTGAGTGGCCTGTTCAAATGAGGAAAAGATGTTGAACTAAGTTAGGAACAAGATTCTAGTGTGTGAAAGAGAGCAGCACATCTGCTTTTACAATCGTATGCTGGCTAAACAGGATTGTGTATTCTTTGTGTTGTCCCAGAAACCTTTCAAGCATACAGAATACAGAGTGCCAATGACTTGGAGCATCCTGTTTCAGCTGATTTCTTCCTGCAGTTGGATCTGGATTTTTTCTGGTCTTCAGAGACTGGTCGGTGTTTTCACATATCTTATACAGCAGATACTCAGAGGTATGGTAGGGGTTGCTTTATGACAAGAGATACAAAAATAAGGATTACTAAGTATGGAACAGAGGAAATGGGGACAAAAAAGAGATTGCAGTGGTGTTCCTCCATCTACTCTGAACAGAATCTACGCATGCTAGACCAGATCCTCAGCTAGTGTAAATCAACATAGCTACATTGAAGTAAAAGAAACTATACCTATTTACACCTGCTGAGAACCTGGCCCAGTATATTTAGTCCAAATTTAACCTCTTTGTGGAGTTTGGGTTTATTGGTAATTTAAAATAAGAAACAAAAAATTAACATAGCCCAAGCTTTCTCACTACTCCTGGTTTTTCCTATGGATGCCCTGCAGAGACTTCTCTGTCTCAGAGATCCTTCTGCCCAAACAAGCACCCTTACTTCCCTTTGTATTCCAGAGCCACACCTGCCACAATGAGTCAGCAGGAATCTGTCACCATCTCCCTGCAGGGCTCTAGCACCAACTAACAGAAGGAGCCTTTACAGGAGTCTGCAGTGCAAATGGATCAGTCCTTCCTTTTCATGTGATATCATCAGAACAAAGTCACTTGCTGAAACTAATGGCAGGTACATTTCGAACCAGCTGCAAACAATATTTCCTTGAGCAACCCATGGAACTATGTGGGAACCACTATGAAAGTATTTTGAGCCCCAGGGACTAGTTATTTCTGTGAGGAATGGTATAGTAGTACCCAGAGAGCGAGTGACTCCATCAGAGACAGAGCAATGATCCCCATCATCTCTTTAATCTGGTGGTGGAATTTGAACAAGGGGATTCCGGGTTCTGCCCCATCCTCCAATATGGGTTTTGGTGCAAGCTGAGGCCTCTTTTTTTCATGGCTTTTAGTCAGTAGGCGTAGTGTTTCCTTTTCAATGATATTTCAGTGTTGAAGTGGCTGGACATCTAATCCATCCATTTCACCAGGGTATCAAGCACCAATATCTAACAAATATTCCTTTTCCTGGGGCTTATATTGCAGATGAGGGAAATGCTCTGATCTTTTGTGGAGAAAGATTTTTTTTTTTTTTTTTTTAACATATCAGAGTTTTGACTCATTTGGTCTGGTGGCACCAGTGGCGCTGAAAATAATAGAAGCAGGACTTTTTCTACGTACTTCTGAGATGATATTGCTCATCCCTTGAATTACTGCTTCTTGCTATCTTTCTGCCTGCCCCGGAATCCGCCACCTGCAGTAAACACACTTCAAGAAGCAGACCTATCACTTGCCCCATCTCCTTCGCCTCTCTGCGGCAGGACTGAGTGACAGAGCTCTTACCCTCATTCTCTTTTCCTGACCTTTTCATTCCGTCAGATTCTCTACACCTCACTGCAAATGGACAATAGAGATATTGATTTAAATGTGGCTGTCATTTAGACTGATACAGGACAACGGCAAGGGCCAAAGCACTCTCCTAGAACATCAGCAGGTCACTTAGTTCTTAATTTTGGTGCTTCCCCAGTTTGACTAGTAATGGGAAAGGAAGGAGACTAGACCCTGGGTGATGTTCAATAGCGTGGCTGTCTGTCTGAGGCTAGCAGCCGGAGCTGGCATTGTGCTGTGCTTTGGAACATGTTGTTTTGATGGATGGTTTTCCATTGCTGTGGACAGACCACCACTAGCAGCAGCATTGATGGAGTATGAACTTCTAACTCTGCTTTGGTTAATGAACCAGAAAAATGTGCAAAACCTGTTAGAGTGGGGCTTGTAAGAATAGTAGCGGGCAGCTTCTTTCTGATAGGACCATCTAAATTATATGGATTACCTTTAAATCTTGAGCTTTGTCACAGCCTAGTGGTCAATGAGAGCACCAGAGACCAGTGGCTAATGAAAGAGACCTTGTAGGGAGGTAAAAGACACATGCTAGGAATAAATCTGCACTAAAATGAAATGGCTTTGCAACTTCTTGCTGTGCTAGCTGCAGTATCTTTATTGAAGAAGATTTTCCTTTACCCTTCTAGTTTCTCCCAGTTTAAGGGGAGGCAGCAGCCACAGGACTCTGGTGTGGTGTGATACTCTATGATTAATAAAGACATTGACAGTAGAATTCTATTTATCTTCTAGAGCAGGGAAGTAGAATTTATATACTAAATGGTGTTAAGAATACATTGGGGACTTTTCAATGTAAATGAGACTCATCAGGGGACATAACCCAATTTTAGATAATGGGTTTAGATAAAACAATTTTCAGAGAAGTTTCTTTTGGGTGAAACACATCTGTCTGCGGAGGGTCCTGATGTAGAATGTGTATCTGAGAAAAGAGGGCTTGTTTGGAAAGCTGCTGTGCTTTGGTTATCCTGAATAGAAGGTCAATTGCCAAGTAGTAGAATTTACAGCAGCCTTGTGGCTGCTCTAAATTGCACCAGTGGCTAAAACTTCCCTAGGCTAGTTCCAGGATTAGGGTGTGGGTTCACGTATAAGTGTGCAAAGGTGACATCAAATGATATTTGCATTATGCTCTGTTTAGTTGCTGCTGAGCACAGTTTACCTGCAGCTATGGATTGAGCCAGATGTCCAGTTGCTGTATATGCAAAATATGTTAAAACATGGTACTTAACCTCTGTGTTGTCATCTGAAATTTAAAGTGTAAATTATATGTTTATCTAATACTTTTGTAACATAAATTAATTCCTGCGCTCTCTACTGGTTCACAAATGACACTTGTTTGTAAGTGCTTTAAGTTAACAGTTATTTTTCTCTAGGCTAATATTACATAAGGTGAATGCTAGCCAAAAGCAACAGTGAAGTGTTTTTTAAAAGAAATCCTAATTCAGGGAAAGAAATGTTGTAGAGCTGTAGTTTAGTTGTGCTGGGAGCTCAGTTTAATCTAAAGGTCTTAAAATGTTATGTTTCGGTCCTATATAAATTGAGACATTGGTCTCTGATGTCTTGATCTTGCACTGATGCATATCCAAATCTCTTAAAAGCCAGTGGCAGTTTGGGGTATTATAGAATGTGGGTTTTGGTGTTAAAATTGCAGATTGTCCTGGACTCTAGAACTCAGAAGTATTTGACAGCTGGATTTGGATCTGGATGCATATGTTGTCATTTGAGCCCATCTCTACTGAAAATGTAGGGCCTGGTTCTGATTTCACTACATTGTTGTAAATCAGTAGTATGGCTGCAATCTAGCAAAGCCCGTAAGCGTGCTCTTAACTTGACTTTAATGGGACTACTTGCCTGTTTATAGTTAAGTGTGTGCTTAAGGGCTTTGCTGGACTGAAATCCAAATCCACTGAAGTCAATAGAGTTAGAACAGTATAATACAGGTGTAAATCAGAGCTGAAGGTGACCCAAAATGTTTGTTTCTACCTGGAAAACCGCAGTGCACACCTGGTACTTAGTGCTTTCCGAACTGCATATAATATAGCATAACAAATTCCTTAAGAGTGGGGTTTTTGAAAGTATAATGCACTTCGTGCTGTTATTCCTTTACATTTAACACATTTTTTATGGTAATCTGTCTGTTAAATACAGTAAAAATATATATTCTTTGACTTTCCTGCTGTATTACTCGTATTTCACAAAATGTTTTTTATGCCAAGTGTCTGTGCGTGTATATATATATATTTATAAACGTTGCTTCTTTATTGTTACTGGCAAGAAACAAGAAGAATTATGATACAGTTAAAAGCTTGTTTGATCCCTCTTTTAAAGCATTTCAGAAGAGTTTACCTGACTTGGCCACATTACTTTAACTCATTTTCAGTTTTGCACCTACCAATATTACCAGTTAGAAAACATAATAATTTTGAGTCGCTGTAATCTTGACTATGGTTACATGCACTTTCAAAATACAAAACATATAAATGGCTTTTGACTTACCTACTACATGTCATTTTTGTTTTGTGTTTTAAACCTACTTTCAGTGGGATCTGCAACTGCATAAAGCTGTCAGTGAATCATTTCATGAGAATACATTAACATAGTTTAAAAGGCTATGTATCACTTTTTTGACTGCTGCAACTCATTACAAGGAGAATGTAAAAGGGTTAATTGATTGGATCCTTTAAAAGGTGATATGGGTGCAGACTAGCATCAGCAATTTTAAAAATATATTTAACACAAACAAATACAAGATCAAGATAATAGTATTTTTTTTTCTATGTGGACCAATGATAGTCAAGCAAATAATAATACAATACGAATAAAAATATGAACTTGATCTTGCAAATTTTTACCTCTGTGAGTAGGTCCTTTGAACTACTGGGTATTTATAGTAATAAATTTTCCACTCAGAAGTAAGTTTCTGCAGGTTTGGGCCATAGGTGATTAAAACAGTGGTGTTCTATTTGTAGAACCTGATACAGGAGTCTTATTAAATAATGATTTGGTGGTCTAGGCTAAATCCTTTTTAGTTATGGAAATCAACTCATGCATTTAGCACCACTAATTTCTTCTGTATGGGATAACCAGGTGTGAGACTAGACAATGACTAGGGCTGGTAGAAAAATGGGAACATTTTCTCATGAAAAATCTTACAAAATAATCATTCTTTTTCTTGGTGTTGAAATTTCAACTTTTTATGGTTGAAATTCAGAAAATTTTAAACAGCTCTAATGGAGAATTTCCATGTTGACTCTGTTTGCCTGTCTCTGTCTGCAGACCAAATTTCAGCTCCGTTGTAAACTGGTGGTATGGAAGTACAGTAGCAATGGCAAGTTCTTCAATAAAGCTGGCTTATGAATACATAATAAGAGTGTCAGCTTTCAGTGCTGATCATTCTAAAGGCTGAGTTCAGCTTGCAGTTGATTGCAGTGTACATAGTCTAGATTAAAACTGGCACAAATGAGAGCAGAATTTGGTCCTGAACCTCAAACAACAAGGCCCAATCCTGCTTCTACGGAAGCCAATGGTAAAAGTTCCCCCTACATAAAAGGTATGAGTCTGACTCATATATACGTTGCTACCCAAAGGCATTGTCCATGTATCACATACTGTATTTTGCCATATTCCTAAGGTCTCGATTCTGCTCTCATTGAAGTCAGTGGCAAAACTATTCAATAAATTCAGTAAATCTATTCCATATTTATGAAGTGATTCTTGTGTATATAGAGCCAAACCCTGAATTCCTTATTCAAGCAAGTGACTGAATCAGGACTATGTGCAAATTAAGGGCTAAATTCTAAGATACACCAGAGTAACTCCACAGAAGAGTAAATAAGTTAGATCTTTCTGACTTTGCGTAAGGTTAGATCCTGGAAGGTGCTGAGCACTGTCAGCTCCTGTTAACTTCAATGAGAGCTGAGAATGCTCAGTGCTCAGTACAGCAAGCACAGTGCTTACAACCCTGAATAACCTTGGTGAAATTAATGAGAATACTCATTGTGGTAAGTGCTATGTATGGTAGTAAGTATGTGCTGGATCTGGCTCTTCAGGCTTTGGTCCACTGAAACCAGTGGGAGCACTGCTTAAAAATCAATGACATGATATAGCCCCTAGTTTATAAAATGCTTTGGGATCCTTCAGGATGAAAGAAGCCAGATACATTGAGAATATTATTTCTTACATTAGATACCTGTTGTGTGTTATCTCTAATGTATCAAGATAAAACAAAAATGGTTAGAGAAACAAATATTTAACAAAAATACCCTACTATGTTTTCTGCTGATTTTCTGGCATTTTTAAAAGTCAGGCAAATACCATTTGTTGCCTTCCTTTATTACAAATGAAAAAGGAACTCTGATCCAAAGCCAAGTGTACCTTTAGCATTTCCCCAGTCTCCTGCCTTTATATTTAAGGCAGTAGGAAGTTTTCAGGACAGTTTTCTGGATTGTAGAGCCACTTTATAAGAGGCCTAATACAAATACACGAGCATTAGCAAAGTAATGCAGATATAAAATATAGCCAAATTCAGCTGCCCAGTTAATAGGTCAAAATGTTTGTCCAATCCAGACAGAGTCTAGCTACGTTGGGAGTGTCTTTGGCTATGGCATGGGAAAAATGGTTTTGTTTACCATTAGGGAAGTGATATGTATAAATCACAATGATCAGGCCTAAACACTCTGGTTGTCTTTATGCATTGGGCCATCCTCTAATGGTCATTTCATTATGCAGCGACATTTATATTTCTTCTAAAGAACTTGAGCTCCAGGCTGCAAAATAGCTGCCGTACAGTCAGAGCATTCCTGCGATTTTCCTTCCATTCAGAGGAAGCAATGCACTTGTTGTTGTGTTACCTTGGTGAATCTAAAGTTGTTTTTCACTTTCCTTAATTAAGCCTCCTTTGGAGACTGCCCCTCCAAAGGTGGAGAGCAGAGCATACTCAGGAGCATTGCCACTGATTTGAATTCCTAAATTCCTCTCCTTCTAAACATCAAAGGGAAGTATATTGTGTTGTCTAAGAGGCACCAATTATGTAAACCCTCGGCTATTCAGAATGTTCTATAATTATTTATTTCCAAGGAAAGAGGTTTTAACCCAAACTAGACAGAAAACTGGCATTTTTCCAGTTATTAGATTCTATTGAAAAAGGTATTAAACAATGGGCAGGGTAACATGGTAGGTTAGTGTCTTGGCCCTTTATCTGCATGACCTGGGCATATGTCAGATCCGTACAGAGCTGACCAAAATTACTTTGATTTGATGGCCATTAAAGGTCATGGGCAGAATGGGATCAGAAGTCTCAACCGAGGTTGAAGTGCACAAAATTATATATTGACAGTAATTAAACAGTCTCATTTAATAAGAGTAACCAGATTTAAAGGCATTGTTAGAGTATCAGGGCTTGTAAGAGGAATGGGAGTGTCTGGATTTAGGTCTCTCTCTATATAATAAATATATAATAAAAATACAGAGGGAGAGAGAAAGGGTTCTGGAATGAGTGAAATATGTCCCTGGAGTAATTTTTTATTTTATAAACTGAATGCAAACCTGATGGAGAACTATGGAAATGAGCAGTCATGCTCGATACATACACATACTCTCTCAATATTCCTATACTGGGGATAATGAAAAGTGCCTTCAGGGATAGGGTGGCCTTATCATTCATCAGTGCCATAGCCTTAAGTGGGTAATAACTAAGGGCTCCCATATCTAGGATGTATATAAATTCCAGCTTCTCAGTATATTCACTGCAGACTGCATTTAATTTATACAATTCCTTAGCTTTAAAGCTGTCAATTGATAACATTCAATCTGTGAGCCTGACTGATAAAAGGGAGAGAGGGAGTGCTCTCTAGTGGTTAGAACAGGAGATGGGAGTCAGGGCTAGTGCTGTAGCGATGGTGTCCCAGGTCCTCCCCCTTACTTTCTCTGTTTTCAGAGGGGCTGTGGCTATCCATTCCATCTCCATTATCGGGTCAGATTCTCTTTGTTTTTCAAGGGCACTCGGTGGTCACTTCATTCTAGGTGTGTCATGGGGCTGCCTGATGTGGCAGCTGAGTTCCCTGGTCCTTCTGGAAGGCAATACGTGGGGTGTATTTGCCACCCCCTTCCCTATGCATTGAGCAGCAGGAGCAAAAAACCATTCCTGTAGCCACCTGTTTGGGGGCAGCTTTCCACCTGTGAAGTGAATATGGGAGTATTTTCCCTGCCCCTTAAGTCCTATGGGGGTGGCACACCCTTCCCCTAAGCTCTAAAGACCTTGTAAGGATTGGAAGAAGCAGCAGGTATATCAGGTAACAATCCCTCCCTCACAGAACATGCAGCCACCATATTTGGGGGAGTAGCTGAGGGGGCTATCTAGCCTTAGGATGGAGTGGGAGCAGGAGAGAAACCCCTTGAAAACAGCAAAGTTAAGGGGAGTCCCAGCATGTAGGTGGCCAGGCAGGGGAAGCTGCTTGAGAAGTTAATATCTGCCCAGATTTGCAAACCATTTGTGAATTTGAACTGATACATGTCAACTTGAAAAATAATTCACCATGGAATGTTAACCTGAATTCAGTGCTTGAGAATTCAGCTCATGATTTTGCTTTTGTACATTTGAATGCAAGGAACTCATTATTATCAGAAATAGGCATAAGGTGCAGAGCTTGCATCTGGGTCCAGATTTGAAATGGCCCAATGTTTTGGGGTGATTGGATCAAGAGTTTTGATTCAGCTTATTACGCTGAGATGGTCCATTTGCAAACCTTGAATCCAGATCCAAGCTTGTATTTCAAATACCCCAAAATTGAAGGTTGTTCGAATCCAGGTTTTTGGTTTGGGCCCACCTCTAAAAATTACAGCATAATCACAGTTGCATTTCCAAAACTGGCTTCTAACTTTGGGTGGCCCAGTTTTTTGGATCCCCCACACTGAGAAACTTAAGATGTGATTTTCAAAGTTGCTGGGCCCTTACTGCTCCCATTGATTTCTCTTGGACTTACGGGTACTCAGCACCTGTGCAAAGCTTTCCAGATGGGGTTGCCCAACATGGCAGCACCCAAAATCAGCACCCACTTCTGAAGATTTTAGCTAAAAACATTTTTCAAAACATGCACAAAAAGATGCAGTCTCTACCCCAATGTGCTTACAATGGAGTGCAAGCATTTAGAGTGTAGAGGGGCAAGAAAGTGCAGAGATAGGCTTGCTGAGCTAAAGACTGCAAAAAAGCTCTGTGCTTTTTCCTGCTTTATGGGTAGAGACCTCACTGCTGCTTGCCATTGCGCAGCATATTTACAATAGCAAGAAGGTTATGCTCACCTTCATGTGCTTTGAGTAGTTCTCATTTTTATTCCTCTATCATGGAGATTTAGAAATGGGAGCTCCTGTGTTTGTAAAGTCCTGATCACTAAAGCTTTCTAAAATAATTTGCTATATTGATTAGAAGGGAGCAATCGCTTGAATGAACTGCACATACGCTTTGCAGATAAGGGGCAAACAATTCCTTACCTCAGTGAAAGAGCCATGCTGTATGGAGCATGGTATATGAGTATTTGCCAGTTGATGCTCATGAGAGGAATCCCCACTATACCTAATAATTTTTATCAATTGATTAATCTCTGTGGTGGGTCCCTTTAAGATGAGTAGGTGGGACATGAAGATTCACTGAAGAACTCCTGATGATATTTTCAAATCTAAGGTTTCCTTTAATTCTGAAGCTATTGACATTTGTATAACCGCTGCATTAAAACCAGTTGTTGAGGCAGCAGTCTCCTTGCATTACAGTGCATACTGCTACAAGGCACTTATAGCAAGGAATATTATAATTTATTATTTATTTATTAAAATAATTGTGTGGAATAACTTACATTCAGTCAGGGTTTACAAGCTGAGACCTGGTGTAAATGGATGCAGCTTCACTGGCATTATAGCTAAGTACAAGAGAACTGAATTTGGGTAGTAGAGGGCCTTTTCTCCTGCAGTCCTTACTCACGTGAGTTGTTCTATTGACTTCAGCTAGTATCCAGTAGGCTACCACTTTGAGTCAGGAAATAGCCCTGAGACTGATAAGACAAGCGGAAGACATGACATAGGATAAGACTTCAAGGATGGGAACATGCGTAGAAGAAGATATCAGTAGAATGGATTCATGGAAAGTTAGCTTTAAGGACATGTTTGAAGTAAGAGAGAGAAGAGACTTATACAAGAAGTGTGATATTGTTGTAACTATAGGAGAGAGCATGAGAGATGATGCACAGCTAGAAGAGAATGTGTGTTGATTGGTACTAGGTTTGGTTCATATTATATTTAGGACCTTAGACCAGGCCCCAAAGTGAAAAGAAACTGTTGGCTTAGTAGAATCATAGCTCCATAATATCTGTGAGCGTACATCTCACATAAACCAAGAAAAGTTGTATCATCAGTATTCCCTACACACTGGTCCTACTAAACATTTATTGCTTCTTATGCCTATGACCCAATTCTTAACATACTCAGTTTTTCAATCTCTAGCGAGCACGTTATTTGAGCAAAATAATTTCTTTAGAAGGGTCCCAGCTCAATCCGAGATAGATAAACTTGAAACAGACATCATAATTAACCGACTCCAGTAAGAACAAAATGATTTAGTGACGATTGAATGTTTGGCAAAGAAATTTTCAGCTGGCTACAGCTTTGCACTAACTATTTCAATGGAAGAGGAATCTTTTGAAAAACCAATTGAAATGATCCAAATGACAGTTAAGAGCTTACGATGTTCAAAGATAGAAAACAGAAAGAGGGAACCTTTGCCAAATAAGGGCTACAACAGGTTTTGGAAGCTGGCAAATTACAATGGAAATAAACCTGTTGAAAGCTAAAAAGATGCCATCTGAAGAAGTACAAAAGAAGGAAGGAAGATCACAATCACTGTGCATCACTGTGCTATGTAAAAATTCTAAACCTTTCTAAGAATAAGTCTTCCAGTATATGGGTCAGGAAGCTGTGTTGTCTCAGCCTGGATGCCTAGCAAAAACAAAAGTTGGTGTTATGGTAATTTAACAGGTGCAGTTTTAAACAAGAGGCTGCTATTGTTTTCTGGAAGTGTGGTGATTTACTGTCTTACAGCATGAAGCCCTGAGCAGCAGCAGGATAAGTGTCAGAGCTTTTTTGTTGTTTTTTTTAACCCTGTCAGGATAGCAGCTCTCTTGTCTGTCTGAAAAACATGTCCTGCAGACCATCACATAAAAGAGAGGTTCCTGTAAGCTTCAACTCACCAAATCAATTCAGGGAGATTCACTCAGTGATAGTCAAATGCTCACAGGGCATGAAATACCATTTATAAATGATTGAAGGTGGGGAAGTAGATTTTGGAATGAAATGCAGTAGTGTTCTTTGGGCCAAATTCTGGCCTCACATGTGACTCCAGTTGATTTTGGTTGGATTTATTCATGACTATCTGAGAGTAGAATTTGGCCCTACGAGTAATGTCTGCTTGGCCTGTCAGCCCATTTGTAGGTAAAGAACAAGAATTATGAAGTATCTTATTTGTGATGCTGACCATCAAAATCTGTTATTTCAACACAGCATCTAATTTGCTGAGTACAGAACTGTCTGAAGCGTAATATTTGATTAATCTGTCAACAAAACTAATATTATCTCTCCCCTCTGTCCTCCTCCCCCCCCAGATTCCAGCTTTTTATTGATAATCAGCACTTGTGGGTCAATTCCAGAGCTGGTATGAATTGGCTGCATTCACTTCAATAGAGCTATGCTGGGGATATGTCCTACAAATTAATACAGTTAAGCCAGTTTACACTGGCCTGGGCTCGAGCCATAAGTCAATGGAGCTATTCTGATTTATGCCAGATGAGGATCTGTTCCAGTATGTTCTGTCTGATTAGTGGTGGTATCAAGTAGGCCTGAACTCTAAAGTGAGATCTATATTTGCATAATAACTTGCTTTTTAGAAATAGCAACCCATTCTAAAATAAGCGATGGCAAATTTAATGCTGGAAACTGTCTTGTCCTGTTCAGTTTCATTTTGTTTTTCTCATCTTAGTTGTTCCTATTCTTTTTCTAATTCTCATTGTGTTTGTGTGTGTTGTAGGCCACAGATACAACAGATAGTCCAGCTATACAGCTGATAAATTCCATTATTTTCTTTCAGCATTTTAGAATTGACAAATTGACCTTAATTATGGTGTGACTGAGTAGAAAGGTTTTGTACACTAGGTAAAATAGTACATTCTTGCCCTAACAGCCTGCAGTCTTATTCTAACCCAAGGGTGGTGACCTCTAGCCATAAAAAAAGAGAGAAAGGACTCGATTAAATTTGAACGTTTTTTGCGGTAGATCGGAAGTTACTCAGTTGAAGTCAGTGAAGTTACACTGCTATCAATCTGGTTTAAAAAAGATGTGAATCAGGTCCAGGTTTATGATTAATTTCCTCCCCATGATTATCTTTAATTGAGAGTTATAGATTCTTATGGTTGCTGTATTGTGACTATCTCTTTTTTTTTTTTCTTCTACTTTTGGGGTTGAATTTGATAAAAGTGAGATAGCGGTAGCACCATCTTTATTCAAAGTAGGATTGCGCCCTAAGATACACAGGCACATCGCAATTTGAAATCAATGGCAGTCATGCCCATGCATCTGATGGAAGAATCGGGTCCATCGCGTTGGCTTACTTCTGTACAAACTGCCCCCACTCAGCACAATATAAATAGGATTCAGTATATTTCAGTCTTGACCAGCTGCAATTTCTTTCCTGGGCAGAGACTATCAAACACTGTGAACTGTGTGGTGGCTTTTTTATGTGAACTTCTCCCTTGGCTCCCTGCCTGCTGCTCTGCTTCTCTCTTACCCAGCCTGAAGATGGCAGAAACTTGTGGAGTGGCAATTAATCCCATAGCAGTTTGTTGCCTAGATGATGGGCCAGTGCTATGGGAGGGTGGCATGGAATGTGGATATTTTCTAGTCTCACCCCAGCTCTGTACATCCTTTCCCATCAAATACACTTACTTTTGATTGCATTGAGGAACTGCAAGTGGCTCTGTGGTAGGGATATAGAATGTTGTTTAGCCAGCCCAGCTCCTCTGGCTTGCTTTCAGGCCACAGAAAGCAGACATTTTTAGTGGGCCAATACAAATCAGTATTGGATGATACTATGAGAGTTGCCCTTTGTTGCTTTCAGTAGTCGGCTAGGATATTATGGACATTTTACTGGTTACCTCTGCAATGAACAGGACTTCGTTCACCTAGGGAGGCAGTATTTCCTAATAGGCAGAGCATGGCACCGGAGAGTGGATTCTGTTTCTGGCTCTGTCACTGACTCACTATGTCACTTCGCGAAAGTCATGTTGCCTTCTTGTGGGCTGAATTCAGCATTGTTCTGTGGATATTTCACACCAGCTCTGCCAATGTAAAGTGGCCAAGACCCTGCCAAAATGTGCCCCCCCTATGCCAGGGAGTCCTCAGCAGGCACAGAATTGGCGTAGGTGTGGTGTGCCATCCCTGCAGGAAACCTCAGTTTAGGGGCATGTTAGGGTATCTCAGGGGATGTGGCTGGGGCTTTAAATGGCCTGGATATTTTGACTACTGGAACAACTCATAGGGACCTTGGAACTGTGACGCAAGTTAGACCAACCCCTCAGAAGAAACCTGCATTGGGCAATCCCAGCCCAAGGATGATGTAAACCCACCTTTATGCTTCCCCTTGGTCCCTGTGCCAAGCTTAGCTAGACTCAGGGACGATATGGCCCCTTTGTGCTTCACCTTCCCTTTCTGTACTATGAGTGTAATAACACTGCCTTGGCGCCCAGGGGTTTTGTGATGACTATTTATTGTTATTTACTATTTGTTTTGTGATTGCTCCGACAGGCCAACCAGGTTGGGACATCATTGTGCTAGGTGCTGTGCAGACTTTAACAAAATAACAGTCCCTGCCTTAATGAGCTTGCAGCATAAAATGAATACTGATTTTCACATGAAAGGTGCTGCATAAGTAAGAGTGGTTATTTATTAATTAATACTGTAGTTTTTCAGAGAAGCAGAACATTTTATTAGCATAATTGGAGGAATCCATGTTATCAGGCCCTTTTCACACAACAAAAGAACCTTCCATTCCTCCTCATGAAACATTACTTAGTTAAGGGTGCAGAAACACCAAGGATTCTACTTCTTTTTCCTTCTGAGCTTCCAATTCGTTTAATATGCCACTCCAAGATAACACCATTTCACAAGGATTGTGCTGTGACATATTTACAGTCTTGTGGCTTATATCTTTCCAGGCAATTGTCTTCAAACAGACAGTGCATTTCTTCATGTCAGAGTCACAAAGTTGGAGTTTGTTCTGAGAGAAATAGTCGAGTGTGCCACAGCTGAACTACTGAGTGACAGCAAATGCTTTTCGGCTTCTGTTGTGTGTGTGTTTTTTTTCTGAAGGGTTGGCAGTCTGAGCTATTCTCAAGGATTTGGAAAAGAGCCACAAACAGGAATTATTGAACAATTGCTCTGTGAAACTTAAGATAACAGTTTGTTCCACCACAGTGGAATTGCTTTGTGGTAGAAGGAAATTATCTTTTTAGCTCTTGATTAACATTATGTGAGAAAAATAAAATTGAAGTTTGATTGTATCTGTCCTAAAATGGAATGTTTGTACGTGGGAAAGGGGGAAAAGGACAAATGTTAACCAATGACATATACGGAGCTAAATATTTATGATTAGGTTCAAATTTTAAGAAGATTCAGAGATTTAGAACTATGTTTAATGTTGGAAAAGTCCTGGTAAACATGCTTATGATTATTAGATTAATTAGTTACTCTATGATCAGTGTGATTATAATAAACACCAGATAATTAATGAGCATGTGCATAGATTTGTCTTTATATGTAATCACATGCAGATGGGGGAGGAAATGTTTGGTAGTGGTTTTGGTTTTTCGTGTGAATGTGTTTTACTTCTGTTATGTTTTTGGCATTTCTGATTAGTTCACTGTCAGAAACAATGATTATTTGTATCTGTTAGGGAGGTCCTTAGTTCATAGTTATAAACATCCATAGTTTAGTTACTAATGTTTATTAAAGGTAAACAAAATTGTTGACGGTACAAATATTTTTTTTTAACATAAGAAGTATGAGGTCAATGGGAGTCTTTTCATTGCCATCAAAGCGAACTGGGTAAGACCTTAAAAGAGAGGGTGTCAAACAGGTAAGACAAGAATATATCAGGGATGAGGGAATACTAGTGACTGTTAACAATAAATGTAAATATTGCATCTTAACTGGCAGCCACTCAGCATTTGGAGCTCTTGTTGACTTCTGTGGGAGTTTTGCAGGTGGAAGACATGCTGAGTTAGACCTGTTGTTGTATAATTATTAAACAAATCTTTGTTATAAATAATTTCTTCCCAGTTGCTTCATCTCTTTTCAGAAAGCTCAGTTGTTCTTCATGGGCCGGATTCTTCCAGCCCTCTGAGCTAAGAATGTTCACTGAATGGGAGTTCTGCATATGACATCCTTGCAGGGCTTCGTAGTTTTGTTGGAGCGATGTGGTTCACAAAAACACTCTTTATGCTGATATCAAAATCAATTGCATGTTGTTATAAGAATTAGAAAACAAGGAAGTTTTAAAAGAAAACACAGTCAAGATGAAAACGTCAGGGTGTATGAATTAATACGACTGTTTAGCTGATAACATTTGATTTATATGCACAAAAGTTTGGAAGGATTTTTTTTTTTTCAGTCAGAGAACTCTTATGGGGAGGAGATGGGCATTCAGATTCTGATCTCAGTTACAAAGTTGTAAATCTAGAGCAACTCCACTGAAGCTGGTGGAAGTATTCAGGGTTGACTCTGCTATATCTGAGAGGACTCCCTTTCAGCTCCAAGACTAGGGGGGTCAGAAAACTCCCTTAATTGACCCCTTCTCCCTCCCACCCTCCGTCTCATGTCGTTCATCTCTTTCCTTTCCTGCAGTGCTGCTCAATTCCATTAAAGTGACTCTTGTGCTGTCTCTTCCTCTTGCTCCCCTTGAGTTTGAAATCTCAGTGCAGGGGGGCCAGTCACAATGGAGTTCAAAGCATGCTCAGCAGTCAGCATGGCAGTAATGGGATGAAATTAAGAGAAGGAAAAATGATCATGAATAGCAAGGAAAAAATTCCTGGCAGCGTTGGGGGATACTTTTCCCTAAGAAAGTGGTGGAAGATTCATTGCTTGGAATGTTTGGTTTTGAACTAGATTGGACAAAACTGTAGAAAAGGGACTGTAGGGAATAATCTGCAAAGAGATGGATCAGGGGAAGTAAAAGTATTTATTTATTTATGTTTGTGCCTGATTTTTCTCTGGCATCAATCAGGAGCAACTCCAGTGAAGTCAGTGAAGTTACATCAGTGTTAAAACAGATGTGAGATCAGAATCCAGCCCTCCAGCTCTAATTTCTAGATTTCTCTATACCCATGCCAATGTAGGACTACACCTGCAGATCACATCCTTTATCTGACCCAAGTTGTTAGTTGGGCAAGAGAAGTCTCTCAAACTGACAACGGTGTAGCCTATTCCCTTAAGAAAAGACCCATGTTAAAACAGATTTCTGCGTGCTCCCAAAGGGCCATATTCTATTCTGAACCTTTGAACAAAACTCCCATTGAAATTGGTAGTAGCTGCACTTTCATATTCAGGGCTAATGTGTCTAGAAGGAGTGGTTAAAAGGAATGAAGTTAACAGGAATATAGGAGGAGCTGAGCAAGTAACTCCTACTTTACTCTGAACACACACATGCAGCATACATGTCAGTGTTAACATATGCTGACCACATACCCCCCTTGATCTGCATGCAGAACTTCATACATGGATCAAGGTCAGGAGGTGGTCCTGGGCAGCTAAATATATCTGTGTCTTGCCTTGTTTGCACTCAGGAGTCATGAGCTTCCTCTTTTTTTCAAAGCCAACACATTCATTAAAGGCAGGTCCTGCAGAGTGCTGATCACCTCCTGCAAGGTGAAGCTAATGTGGGTTGAGGGCACTCAGTATCTTGCAGTGTCAGATGCAATCAGAAGGAAAAACCCTATTAAAAACTGAAAGCCACAGGATATGAATCATGTCCATATCAAAACAAGGAGCCATGTTCGTAGTCCATCCCAACTTACACACCAGGCAACTCCATTGACTTCACTGAATTTGGCACAAGGCCTTTAAGAGAAAAACATTCTCCTCTTGTGATTAGACATGAGCCCAAACTGAAGCACATGGGCTCAGTTAGCCTGTTGATTGCATGTGTGCAGGTTCCATTGGCTTTCCCCTCCGCAAGAGCTGCACCCACACCAATGAGGGGATGATTTCTACAGCCTGGAAATCTGGGGATGTTTGGATCCAAACTCTGTTTCTCAGGCAGAGTTCTGCCTGGGATCCATGTGTTTCTCCAGGAGAGGAGTTTGCAACACTTGTTGGGAGATAAGAACATGCCCCAATGAGGCAATAGGAAACAAGATTCTTCTTTAATCACGTATGATAAATTCTCACTTGTAATGAGAGCCCTAATTAGGGGAAATTACCTATTGGAAAAGAGTTAAAAGGGGCCCCATGACTCCTTCCAACAAACTTAAAGACAAAAGGAAGTTCCTAACAATGGGTCACTGGAGATGCATTTCCGCTCAATTTTTAAAAACAAGATACTGTCTAGTTGATGAGTGGTGGAGGCAAGCAACGAGTCTTTGATGAGCCATCTCCTGCTTCCTGATATTGTGACCCTCTTAGCAAACACTGAAAATGAAAATCAGCATGCCTTCAATATACTGTAAATGCAGGCAAGCTATCTGAAGAGATGCCTCGCTCTCAGGATATGGTTTAAATCCTGTTTTGAATAAGGTTTACATCCTTGTCACTGAAATAATATTTTTGTACCGTAGAAATCAATGGTAAGAGGCAAATGGACAGGTCACTAATATGTAAACAACCTATCTTTGATGTCATATTTCACCCAGCTGTTTTGTCCCAAGGAAAGCCCAAGAGTTTTACTGCTGATTTTTCTTTTATGTCTCTCTTTCTTTGATGCCAATAGGTGTGCACTACTTTTGGTTTCCAAATCCCAGGGATGGGAATCACATGATCGAGTCTGTGTTTTGCCCTTTTGTGCACTGTGATCTGCTATTCTACTTCCACTGGGGTGGTTTAAGAAGGTCTGGTTTTCTATTCAACTGTGTGATTAGAATAAAAACAAGAGAGATTCTCTTTGGGTTTTGAAAAAAGAAAGAGACTCTTGATCCAAGAGTTTTGGTCACTGGGATCATTTGGATTGAGCTTTCCACGTATCATCAATTTCTCCTTGACAGAGCATGCTGGAGTACGTACAGAATGCGGCGCTTCAGAAATATTTTACATACTGATTTCTGTTTCAGTGGGTTTATATTCTCAGACCTCTTTGTGTCTTGCTCACAACAGGGAACAATATTAAGAAGGAATATAGCTACCTTCCCTCCAGGATTAGACCTATTTAACGTTCTGGGTCAACAGAAAAGATGCACATGTATTAAAAATACCAGAGCATTTCTCACACTATACAGAGGCAAAACTCTTCAACTTCAATATTAAACACAGAAGCCTGGAATAGATTAACAATAGCTGTTTGCGGTGCTCGGTCAGATTCACCAGGCTTGCCTGATGGAGGTTTATGTTATATCCCTGGACATTGGAAAAGTTTTGATCAGGATTTGAATTTTCCAGCTCAGACTCATCTCCAGTATATAGTGGGGATTTACTTACTGAACCACTAGCTTAATTTAACAATAGACTATTTTTTTTCAAGAAAAAGGGAAAAAGCATCAGCATTTTGTCCGTTGCTCAGGTTTTTGTTTTGCAAAACCAACATCACAACCAGTGCTGATTTGGATCTGGATCCCATTTTATTTCTTTACTTGTAGGCTTAACATTGTGTTCATCGCTGTAGTATATGAGCGCCTCACCAACAGGAATAAATTAAGCCCCATAACTCCTCTGTGAGGTAGCTGGTATTATTGGACCCATGTTACAGATGGAGGAAACTGAGGCACACACAGGTGAAGTGATTTGCTCGAGGTCACATGGGATAAATGTCTGTTCACTTGTTGCTGACCTTATTGACACACACATTTCTACAGATACTACAGGATCTAGATCTCTTCTGACTTTTACATCAAGAACCTGATACACCAGAGTCCCAAACCAAATCTTCATGAAATGAAATAGCAACCCCAGCTCAGATTCTGGTCTTGATGGCTGGCTGCAGACAGAGAATTCATTGAGGCTTGAGACTGGAGCTTTTGACTTCCGGAGGCAATTTTTGACCCAGGAGTAGAACATAAGAGTGCCTGATTGCCAGGCTTGTGGCCTAATCACAAGATCATCCTTCCACTCCTAAATGCGCCTCCTCAAACTTCCTGGGTGTGGATGTTGGGACGGGTGGGAGATGGAGAAATGGTTTGGGCAGAGCTCTGCTAGAGGAACTCTTTATTTGCACTCCAGCAATTCCATGACTTCAGAACAAACTGAGGCGGCAAGCCAATCTATTTATTTGGTTATTGCTGGGTTACCAAGTTATTCGTATGATAGTGACCTGGCTAATGTTTAAGCCTTTTTAAGACTTAACTGTGTTTGAAAGTGAGGTTATGTTTTAACATGAAGAAAGGCTGGATGGAATGAAATGGTGTGGTGGCCATAATGCTCGTGGACATCTGGATGGTGTGTTTGGAGAGCAACAGAGAATTTGGATGCAGGGGATTGGTATATGCCATGATTACTGAAAATCTAGAGTGCAGCTGTGAGTTGATAACTGCACTGCTCTCTGACTTGCTGTAAAACCATCCCACTTATGCATATTATTGAATGAATTATCACTGGAATGGACATACTATAACAGTTCAGGTATTGGTGACATTAACAAGCCACATAAGCTTTAGTCTTGTGGGCATGGTGTTACTAGAACACTGGATGATATTTTATATCATTATATCATGGCCTGTTCAGGGCACAGTCTTACAGGTCCCAGTTAATTTTACTTCTCTGTTTGTGGGAATGCCACAACCTGGGAAGCAGAGCTGGCTACTAGAACACACTACTGTGTTCTTCATCATCACTGTTGTGCCCCATCAGTGATTCATTTTCCATCTTTTGACAGACACATAATCATGCAACCAGTATCTTTTCAGATCAACAGCACCACGATCTGGTGCCATTCTGTATGTTTCACAGGTTTGTTGAATTTTGAAATGTGCTTCTGGAAAAGGTGTAACGCCCCCCTCACACCTTTAAAAATCTCTTATTAGCTCATATTTAAAAGGCTGCACACCCAAAGGGGCCTTCCAGGTTCCTATCTGTAGTGTAGGAGCCTAGTACATACATTAGCATGAAAATGTGACATGTATATGTGTGGGCTGTGTATTTAGATGGACTTTTGGTAGAATTTTGAAAATTGGTTTGTTTTGTACTGGCTTAAAATGAAGAAAGGAATGATTAACTGAAACAGGAGTGCACATTACTCAGGTTTAATTATGTTTGCAATACATCACAGTGATATGGGGGAGCATAAAGCCTTTCAGTTTCCAGCACACGTGCCTCATAGCATATGGTCCTAGGAAACAGTTTTGATTCAGAGCCCCCAGTAGCATATGGCAAAAAATCACCCCCGGAGTCAAATTGAAAGTAAAGGCCAGTCTCAGGCCTCATAGGACCCTCTGTCTACTGCCAGCCAGCAAGACCAGAATCTGAATTGGTGTCACAGTTTCACTCATCATGAAGATTTTACATTTGGCTTGGGACTCTGGTGCGTGAGGTTCTGGATGTAAAAGTCAGAAGAGATATGGCTCCTATAATGTCTGCAGAGATTCTTGTGTCGATAAGGTTAGGAGCAAGTTAATAGATTTTTATCTTCTCATCACATGAACTTAATATAGTGCAACTGTTTTGAGGGGAGGAAAACCCTCTTGCTATTATTTTCTAATATATTTTAGGCTTTTAAAAGATATTTTGTGTCTTTAAAGTATCTTTTTGCTTAAAGTGAAAATCAATAATTCAAACTTAAATAATAATAAAATACTCAAATATGAACTTAAGGCTAAACTCTGTATAGCAACCCAGGCTAAAAATGACAGCTGGGTGGGGAAGAATGCAGTTTTCCGCTATGGTGGTTAAGGTACATACGAGAAGAAAAATAGAGATTTCCTATTTAGTGTGCTTTCAACAAAACGAGAGTGAGTTTACTTAAATGATGCCAAGGAACTGTTCAGCTCTACTCTCCTGCCACATAGTGTAACACAGAAGCTGAACTGCAGGCTTTATACTACAAAAATAAATATAAATGATATTCAGTGTTATTTCCACACAAATGTGCATAAGGGAATGGAGGGCCCAGCTGAGAGCTGGCACATTCACAAAAACAGTGGTAAAGGAGGGAGGAGAGGGGCACCAATGTTGATAAATGTGCAGGCTGCTGCCAAGGAGGGAACATTTTTTGCTGGGGTATAAAGACACTTGATTTCCACAAAATGTCATCTTCAAAAATTTGTGAGAACGGATCATGCTACAAACCAGCGTGGTTGCCTTTAACAAGATTGCAAAATAATTTTCCTTCAACTACCACTGCGAATATTGATCAGGAGAGTAGTCTTTCCAAGTTAGTGACAATTGTTGTGGTGCTTTTGAAATGCAGTGCTGAAATACGATGTCTCTGTCATAAGCAAATCCCTGAAGGGATACTGTTGGGTCAGACTGACTAGTAGGCCTCAGCGATCAAACGTGTCACACCTGTCTTGGCCACTAGTGCAGGTGTTCTAGGTCAGCTCTCACTGTGGTTATCAATCGCTGACAGTTGACAGTTTAATTTTACACCACAAGTACCTCATTACTTGTGTAGGCACTTGAAGAACATGTGGGCACTGGATTGGATCAGTGATCAATGACAAAGGTTGCATAGGGTGCAAGTGGTAGCAGTAAAAGTGAAGGTCTCCGTGCATGAGTTGGCAGTGGTAGGGATACATGACAAGGGGAGTTTAACTGACAAACAGTCTGTCAGGTCTAAAAGAATAGAGATTTGCCAGAGAGCTAGATGTACATTATAAAATACAACTCACGATGAAAAAAGTGCCTTGCTTTGAAAAAGTGTTTAAACAAATTTAATGCATGTGGTGGACTGTAAATTTTTATTCTACAAGCATTTATTTCATGACGTGAGAGCATCCAGGTGTTTAGGAGTTTTAGTATTAACAGAAAATGGAGATACTATTTTATAAAGATATATACACATACTGTACCAAAACTCTAAACCATCGCCTGATGGCTGCAGATCATGGATGTAAAATATAACAAAGTCTTTCCAGATCTGATTCCTCTCCACTCTTTATCAATATGACAATTTATGACTAAAACTACTCTAACAGACTTATTTTGCTGCAGTAGGAAAAATTCATTGTTTCAACATACTACAAAGTGGTGCTTTAATCAGTCCCACCCAAACTGGGGATTTTTTTTTTGTTTGTTTTTCTCTAAAGGGAGTTTCTAACATTATTTTCCGTATGAAATCTACCAGTCTGAGTTGTGTCACCAACTCAATGACTGAAAATATAGACCTATCGCATTAATCTAAAGCAGCACATCTTACATAAACACTGTTTGCTTGAGAAAACACATTGATATATATTTTGCATGAGGTATAAGATAGCCACGGTACTGAAGTATCTTCTATTAATCTACACATGGGGAACAATAATGAGTGTACCATACATTTGACCAAACTGTAGTAAACAAGAAAAAGACTAAACCTCTCTGCTGCCCTTCCTTGAACTGAGCATGTCTTAAAAAAATACCTTCCAGATAATGTTTTATGAACTCATAGGTGTAGGTTCAATTTGGCCATAGCACCCCACTGAAAGTACAGGTGCTGTATAAATCACTACTATTTTTTGTATTTTTAAGTGACCAAATAAACAGCCTAGATAACACAAAGTTTCAAGAAATCAGATGCACAGTCCTTGCTGCTGTTATTTATAGGGTAGTGCTAAGAGCCCTGAGTGGAATTGGGGCCCCATTGTACAAGGTGTTGTACAATCAAAGAGTTGGAGAAGGTCCCTGCTCCAAACAGTTTGAGAAAATGAACAGCTTTGCTGAAACCAGGAGCACATATCTTCAGTACTTGTTCAGAGTCTATGTATGTTTCTGCCTTTTAGAAAATGACATCTTGTTTTACAATGGAAAGTTTTAGTTGGAGATGGAAAAGAGCTGCATAAAATGTAGAGAAAGCCTTCAATCAAAACCCTGGATTCAAACACTTGTGAACCAGTCATTAAGCTCAGATCCAAACATCCACAAAGTTCAGGGTTGTTAAGGTCTGTAATTTTGGTTCAGGCCTATCAGTAGTTTTTATATTAATTATAATTGCAAATGACTTCTTATCAAACAGGGACACTAACTATAGTTGAATGGCAAGTTTTTGGAATGTGGCTGTTAATGAACACCCAGTAATTATAAGGAACACAGAATTTGCCATATTTGATCAGATCATCAAATCTAGCAGTGTCCATCTAAGATGCTGAAGAGGAAAGTTGTGCTATTTCCCCCCTCCTTTTTAATGAACCTAAGTGTCTTAGATGAACTACTTCACCATCTTTGCAAACACTTTCTTAGTGAAAGTGAACCCAGTGTGAACTTTTGAACCACTTTACAGAGATATTAAAGTTAATTATATGTAATATTTGGTGTAAAAATTAAATTGATTAAATTTGGACTGGTATGTATATTCACTGGTAATATTAAATATGTGTTAATTGTGACCAGATTTGTTAAAAAATGTAAATTTAAATCTGATTGATTATTTGAAAAGGGACGTTTTAAATAGTCTGAAAAGAAGTCACAGGATTATGAAACAAAGGGATTCTGCATTGACTTCTGATATTTATTTAGAATAGCGCCATTGACTTCAATAGGAGTAGGAGTCGGCCGATAGGGCTCCGTTTGCACTGCGGTTTGCAACCACATTTGAAATATTTTTCAAACACAACAAAGCCCTTGTCTGGGTCCAAATCTAACACAATTACAAGCCATATTCAGAAACCATAGGAAGAGAGGGCCAGATTTTGATCTTAGTTACACTTTGAAATCTGGAGGAAGTCCAGTTAAGTCAGTGAGCTTCCTCTGGATTGGCAGAGGTGTAAGAGAGAGCAGAGTCTGGGCCAATGTCTGTAGCATGCTTTTAAAAGAGTAAAATGTGCTAGATGCCCTGTCTGGAATATTCTGACTATTCTCTGTGCTGACATGGAAGTTGAAGCTAGACAAAGTCCAGAGTGGAAATAAGGCGTACATTTTTTAACAGTGAGAATAATTAACCATTGGAACAACTTACTAAGGGTCATGGTGGAGTCTCCATCACTGACAATTTTTAAATTAAGATGGGATTTTTCTAAAAGATCTGCTGTAGGAATTATTTGGGGAAAGTTCTGTAGCCTGTGTTAGGAGGACAGGCTAGATGATCACAATGGTCCCATCTGGCCTTGGAATCTATGAATCAGATGCATCCCTCTACCAGGGGTCAGACTAATGCCTGGCTCTGCACTCCTCCACTGTGTATTTTACTGCTCATTCTCCTTCTTGCTACTGCCCTCTGTGCTTCAGGCTATCCACTGGAGCAGCAGAACTATGCAATCAACTTCTGTAGGGCCAAGTTTCCCTCAGGGTACAGGAATGTGCAGCATCCTGTCACCCTCTTCCTTTCCCTTGCCCCTCCCCCCAGTGTTAATCTATTCTGGGAACTTTGGGGTGAGGTGATTGGAAGGCGAGAGGGGACTAGGGAGAGATGGAGGGAGATGGAGGAGTAAAGGAGTGATGGATGCCATGAAAAGGAGGATCTGTTCAGAGAATCTGGGGAATGAGGGAGACACTGAGACCACAGGGAGGGAATTAGAGGAAGAGAAGGAAAGGCGGGAAGAGTAGCAGCATGAGGCAGCCTTTCCATGACTCAAAAAAAAATATGGAGTGGCAAATATGGCAAGAAAGTGAAGAGCTGGAGATGAGGGAAGAAAAGGAAAAGGTACTGAGGAAAGAAAGAAAGAAATTTGGTCTGTGAGAAAAATGAACTGAAATTTGTGTTAGATATTATGGACAAATGAGAGAAGAAGGACCAAGGGAGGTGGAGGGAAGGATGTACCAAGGTGCAGGGCAGGAGAAATGAATGAGGAATGAAGAAAGAGGAAAGGGAAAGAGAAGGATGAAGATAACACAGAGAGTGAGAGATGGTGAGTTTTGGATAAATATTTCCCACAATGTTTGATACCCAAGTGTTACAATAAAATTAAAAATGCTTCAGCCTGCATGTGGGTGGTCACACAAAAGGGCCAGATTCTTTGCTGGTATAAATCAGCATAGCTCTATTTTTGACTTTAGTGGGAATACTTCAATTTACACTAGCTGAAGATCTGGCCTAAAATACATACCCGTTTGTTGCATTGTACGGTAAATGTCATTTTTCTTTGGTCCTGGCCTCAGATATTTGCCTCTGTTTGAACCCAGTGCAGTCACCCTAGAGGGAGGGAGGCAGATTATTTATAGTTGCTGTGAAAGGCCCAGTGGGGAACTATGGCTTGAAACAAGTAAATAATAGACGTCAGGTTAGACGATGGAAAGAAACCCTTTAGTAGAACAGACAGTAAGGCGATGGAATGACCTGCCTGGGGAGGTAGTTTAGAGGTGTGTTAGACAAAATACACTCCAGGGAGTGGTAAATGGGAAAGTCCTGCTTATTGCAGAGCATTGGACCAGACGAATTAAGAATGTTGTCTTGTCTTCTGGGATGGTGGTTTCCATTCTCCAGGATGTGTGCTAGTTCTGATATTTCAGTCCGTTGTAACTGGTTGGACTCTAAGCAACATCTCCTCTCTTAATGGTCAGATTGAGTGCTGCTATTGACACCACCCGTTCAGTTGTGTTCGCTCTAATTTACGATGGAGTTTTCAGAAATGCTATGCAGAATCGTGGTAAACAATGTTCTTCTAATCCAATATCTGGGCTTAATTCTGCCCTCTGTTATACCCTGAGACTGATGCAGCTTTGCAAAGGTGTTGCAGAAGCCACAGAAGTTTGCCCTGTCTAAGTAAGTGTATGTAGACTGTATTAGCATATCAGCCAACCCATCAGCTGCTTGGTTATAGAGAAACATACATGTAGATGGATGCTCTTTTACTCTGCTATCTTTGCTGTGTATGTCGTGGGTGCCTTGGTGGCTAACCCTAGCTCCAAGTGCCCTGCCCATAGGAACCCTAACCCTAGCTCCAAGTGCCCTATCCTTAGGAACCCTAACCCTAGCTCCAAGTGCCCTACCCTTAGGAACCCTAATCCTAGGGCAAGAAGCCCTACCCATAGGAACCCTGACCCTAGATCCAAGTGCCCTACTGATAGGAACCCTAGCCCTAGGAAGGGAAGCCCTACCCATAGAAACTCTAACCATAGCTCCAAGTACCCTACCCTTAGGAAACCTAACCCTAGGGCGGGAAACCCTACCCATAGGAACCCTAACCCTAGCTCCAAGTACCCTACCCTTAGGAAACCTAACCCTAGGGCGGGAAACCCTACCCATAGGAACCCTAACCCTAGCTCCAAGAGTCCTACCCATAGGAACCCTAATCCTAGCTCCAAGTGCCCTACCCTTAGGAAACCTAACCATAGGGCGGGAAGCCCTACCCATAGGAACTCTAACCCTAGCTCCAAGTGCCCTAACATTAGGAACTCTAACCCTAGCTCCAAGTGCCCTAACATTAGGAAACCTAACCGTAGGGCAGGAAGCCCTATACATATGAACCCTAACCCTAGCTCAAAGTGCCCTACCCTTAGAAACCCTAACGCTAGGGCAGAAAGCCCTAACCATAGGAACCCTAACCCTAACTCCAATTGCCCTACCCATAGGAACCCTAACCCTAGCTCCAAGTGCCCTACCCTTAGAAACCCTAACCCTAGGGTGGGAAGCCATACCCATAGGAACCCTAACCCTAGCTCCAAGTGCCCTACCCTTAGGAACCGTAACACTAGGGTGGGAAGCCCTACCCATAGGAACCCTAATCCTAGTTCCAAGTGCCCTACCCATAGATCTCTAACCCTAGGGCGGGAAGCCCTACCCATTGAAACCCTAACCCTAGCTTCAAGTGTCCTACCAATAGGAACCCTAACCCTAGGGCAGGAAGCCCTATCCATAGGAACCCTAACACTAGCTTTAAGTGCCCTACTCTTAGGAACCTCCTTCTCAACCTCCTCTTGGCCCTGGCCAAACTAGCCATCTACAACACCAGGGAGAGGAGGTTGGCCGACGGGACTTCCTGCGACTGTAGGGCCTATTTCCGTTCCTCCGTCTGTTCACGCATCCGGGCGGAGTTCCTTCCTCTGGGGGCGTCCACTGCTCTTCGACGCCTTGAGGAGCAGTGGCGTTGTCCGGGGTCTCTGCTCGGTTCCCCATGCCAGTTCCCTTAGTTGAGGCCCTATGATCCTCACTTCTGATCCTGTTTTTTCATTCGTTGCTCCACGTAATTAATTTGGTGTTCTAGCCTGTGGATCTCCTTTGCTGGGGGGAGGTCCTTTAGAAGTGGGCGGGCTTCGCCCGCCAACCCTGGGATGCCAATAGGCTTGGAACCTTAACCATATCCCAAGTGTACTACCCAAGGACTTAAACCTAGGACGGGAAGCACTACTCATAGAATTCTAACCTAGCTCCAAGGGCCCTAACCTAGGCACCGTAACCTAGGATGGGAAGCCCTACCATCGATCCTAACCCTAGCTCCAAAGTGCCCTACCCTTACGAAACCTAACCCTAGGCGCAGTCCACAATAGGAACTACTAATCCTAGTCCAAGTGTCCTACCCTAAGAACCTAACCCTAGGGTGGGAAGCCCTACCCATGAGAACCCTAACCCTAGCTCAAGTGTCCTACCCATGAGGATCGCTAACCGGATCTCCAAGTGCCTACCCTTATGGAACCTAACCTAGCTCCAAGTGCCTACAATTAGGACCTTAACCAGAGCGGGGCGCCTACCCATAGGAACCCTAAACTAGCTCCAGTGTCCTATCCATAGGAACCCTAACCCTAGTTCCAAGTGCCCTACCCTTAGGAACCCTGACCGTAGGGCGGGGTGCTCTACCCATAGGAACCCTAACTCTAGCTCCAAGTACTCTACCCTTAGGAACCCTAATCCTAGGGCGGGAAGCCCTTCCTATAGGAACCCTGACCCTAACTCCAAGATTCCTATCCATAGGAACCCTAACCCTAGATCGAATTGTCCTACCCTTAGGAACTCTAACCCTAGGGAGGAAACTGTACACATAGCAACCCAAACCCTAGCTCTAAGTGCCCTACCCTTAGGAAACCTAACCATAGGGTGGGAAGCCCTACCCATAAGAACTCTAACCCTAGCTCCAAGTGGCCTACCCATAGGAACCCTCACCCTAGTTCCAAGTGCCCTACTCTTAGGAACCCTAACCCTAGGGCGGGCTGCTCTACCCGTAGGAACCCTAACCCTAGCTCCAAGTGCCCTAAACATAGGAACCCTAACCCTAGCTCCAAGTGCCCTACCCATAGAAACCCTAACCTTAGCTCCAAGGGACCTACCCTTAGGAACTCTAACCCTAGGGCAGGGCGCCCTACTCCTAGGAACCCGAACCGTAGCTCCAAGTGCCCTACCCATAGGAATGCTAACCCTAGCTTGAAGTGCCCTACTCTTAGGAACCCTAATCCTAGGGCGGGAAGCACTACCATAGGAACCTTAAACCTAGGGAGGGGTACCCTACCCATAGGAAACCTAACCCTAGAGCCATAAGGCCTACGCATAGGAACTGAAACCCTAGCTCCAAGGGCCCTACCCTTAGGAACCCTAATCCTAGGGCGGGAAGCTCTACCCATAAGAACTCTAACCCTAGCTCCAAGTGCCCTAACCATAAGAACCCGATACTTAGCTCAAAGTGCCCTACCCTTAGGAAACCTAACCCTAGGGCGGGAAGCCCTACCCATAGGAAACCAAACCCTAGCTCCAAGTGTCCTACCAATAGGAACACTCACCCTAGGGCAGGAAGCTCTACCCATTGGAACCCTAACCTTAGCTTCAAGTGCCCTACCCATAGGAACCCAAACCCTAGGATGGGAAGCCACATCCATAGGAACCCTAACCCTAGCTCCAAGTGCCCTACCCGTAGAAACCCTAACCCTAGGGTGGGAAGCACTACCCATAGGAACCCTAACCCTAGCTCCAAGTGCCCTACCCATAGGAACCCTAACCCTAGCTCCAAGTGTCCTACCCATAGTAACCCTAACCCTAGCTCCCAGTGCCCTACTTTTAGGAACCCTAACCCTGGGGTGGGAAGCCCTACCCATAGGAACCCTAACTCTAGTTCCGAGTGCCTTACCCTTAGGAACCCTGACCCTAGGATGGAATGCTCTACCCATAGGAACTCTAACCCCAGCTTCAAGTGCCCCATCCTTAGGAACCTTAACCCTAGGGTGGGAAGCGCTACCCATAGGAACCCTAACCCTAGGGTGGGAAGGCCTACCGATAGGAACCCTAACCCTAGCTCCAAGTTTCCTATCCATAAGAATCCTAACCCTAGCTCCAAGTGCCCTACCCTTAGGACCCGTAACCCTAGCTCCAAGTGCCCTACCCATAGGAACCCTAACCCTAGCTCCAAGTGCCCTAATGATAGGAACCCTAACCCTAGCTCCAAGTGCTCTACCCCTAGGAACCCTAACCCTAGAGCGGGGCACCCTACCCATAGGAACCCTAACCTTAGCTCGAGGTTCCCTACCCTTAGGAACCCTATCCCTAGGGTGGGAAGTCCTACCCATAAGAACCCTAACCCTAGCTCCAAATGCACTACCCATAGGAACTCTAACCCTAGGGTGGGAAGACCTATCCATAGGAACCTTAACCCTAGCTCCAAGTACCCTACCCTTGGGAACCAGAACTCTAGGGCAGCAAGTCCTACCCATATGAATCCTAACCCTAGCTTCAAGTGTCCCACCCTTAGGAACCCTAACCCTAGCTCCAAGTGCCCTACGCTTAGGAACCCTAAACCTAGGGTAGGAGGCCCTACCCAGAGGAACGCAAACCCTAGCTCCAAGTGCCCTACCCTTAGGAAACCTAACCATAGGGCGGAAAGTCCTACCCATAGGAACCCTAACCCTAGCTTCAAGTGCCCTAACCTTATGAACCCTAACCCTAGGGCAGGAAGCCCTACACATAGGAACCCTAACCCTAGCTCCAAGTTCCCTACCAATAGGAACCCTAACCCTAGGGCGAGAAGCCCCACCCATACAAACCCTAACCCTATCTTCAAGGGCCCTACCCTTAGGAAGCCTAACCCTAGGGCAGGAAGCCCTACTCATAGGAACCCAAACCCTAGCTCCAAGTGCCCTACCCATAGGAACCCTAATCCTAGGGTGGGAAGGCCTAGCGATAGGAACCTTAACCCTATCTCCAAGTGCCCTACCCATAGGAACTCTAACCTTAGGGCAGGAAGCACTACCCATAGGAACCCTAACCCTAGCTCTAAGTGCCCTATCCATACGAACCCTAACCCTAGCTCCAAGTGCCCTAATCATAGGAACTCTACCCCTAGGGCGAGGCGCCCTACCCTTAGGAACCCTAACCCTAGCTCCAAGTGCCCTACTCTTAGGAACCCTGACCCTGGCTCCAAGTTGTGTACTCATGGGAACTCAAACCTTAGGATGGGAAACCCTACCCATCACAACCCTAACCCTAGCTCCAAGTGCCCTACCCTTAGGAACCCTAATCCTAGGGTGGGAAGCCCTATCTATAGGAACCCTAACCCTAGCTCCAAGTGTTCTACCCATAGGAACCCTAACCCTAGATCCAAGTGCCTTACGCTTAGGAACCCTAACCCTAGCTCCAAGTGCCCTACCCTTAGGAACCCTAACTCTAGAGTGGGAAGCCCTACACATAGGATCTCTAACTGTAGCTCCAAGTGCCCTAACCATAGGAATCCTAACCCTAGCTCCAAGTGCCCTACCCTTAGGAACCCTAACTCTAGAGTGGGAAGCCCTACACATAGGAATCCTAACCCTAGCTCCAAGTGCCCTACCCATAGGAACCCTAAACCTAGGACGGGAAGGCATACCCATAAGAACCTTAACCCTAGCTCCAAGCGCCCTGCCCTTAGGAACCCTAACCCTAGCTCCAAGTGCCCTGCCCTTAAGAACTCTAACCCTAGGGCAAGAAGCCCTACCCATCAGAACCCTAACCTTAGCTCCTAGTGTCCTACCAATAGGAACCCTAACCCTAGGGTAGAAAGCCGTATCCATAGGAACCCTAACCCTAGCTTCAAGTGCCCTACCCTTAGGAACCCTAACCCTAGCTCTGAGTGCCCTACCCTTAGGAACTCTAACCCTAGGGTGGGAAGCCTACCCATAGGAACACTAACCCTAGCTCCGAGTGCCCTACCCTTAGGAACTCTAACCCTAGGGCAGGAAGCCTACACATAGGAACACTAACCCTAGCTCCAAGTGCCCTACCCATAGGAACCCTAATCCTAGCTCCAAGTGCCCTACCCATAGGAACCCTAATCCTAGGGTGGGAATCCCTACCCATACGAACCCTAACCCTAGCTCCAAGTGCCCTACCCTTAAGAACCCTAACCCTAGGACAGGAAGCCCTACCCATAGGAACCCTAACCCTAGCTCCAAATACCCTACTGTAACCCTAGCTCCAAGTGCCCTACCCTTAAGAACTCTAATCCTAGGGCTGCTAGCCCTACCCATAGTAACTCTAACCCTATTCCAAGTGTCCTACCCATAGTAACCCTAACCCTAGCTCCCAGTGCCCTACTTTTAGGAACCCTAACCTTGGGGTGGGAAGCCCTACCCATAGGAACCCTAACCAGGACCGGCTTTAGCAAGTGCCCGGCCTAGTTCGATCAGTGTCAACGGGGTTCTATCAGGGATGACTTAAAAAAACCCACACACATAAAAATATATGTGAGGCTTGTACTCACCAGGCGGCGCTCCTAGTCTTCATAAGGAGGTTCCTCACTCGCTCCAGGTCTTTGACACTGAAATACGTGCTGCTGAAGTGGTGCCGAAGACCTGGAATGAGTGATGGACCTGTTGCTGAAGTGCTGCCAAAGACCCGGAGTGCCACTGGGTGAGAAAAAATTAAAAAGGATCCTCTAGCCAGGGAAGGGATTCTCGGCCACTTGCCCTCCCTGGCGGCCCTGCCACTGGGTGTGGAGCCCTCTTAGGCGCGGGGTCCGATTCGGGGGAATTGGTGTAATTTGCCTAAAGCTGGCCCTGTTGGTGGGTATGTCATTGAAGTAGAAGAGAGGAGCCACAGTTCCTGTCTAGGGAACCCACCATCCGTATGATGGAAGGAGGAGATGAACTGGGGAGCCTTTCCTTCGTTGGAAAGAAGAGAGAAAAGCAACTCACCTAGATTTGATTATAAACCAAGCAAACTTCTTACCTCTGATAAAACATTTCTTGTGCATATGTGAGTTTATATGGGAATAGAGTTGCCATGGCAAACATCTAAAAATGTCTGACTGGTATATCTCAAGATGTAGCATCTTACTGAGATTAGGGACTGTATCCACATTGTGTGTGAATGCTACCCTCAGTTACACCGATTCAATCCTGTTGACTTTCATGGGGTTGCAGTGGTGTAAATGAGGGCAGATTTTTGCCAAAATATAGGTGACCAGAAAATAAGACAAAGCACTGGATTCTGCAGTAAAATGTATAGTTTATGCAATTCCACAGACTTCATTGAAATTGCAGAGTCAGCAAAAAAAAAGTGTATTCAGAAAACAATGGGTCAAATTCTTTCCTCAGCTACACTGATGTAAATCCAAGATGACTCCATTGAAGTCAGTGGCTAATCTAGCTTTATACCAATGTAATCAAAGGTTAGATTTGATTGACCGATGTCAGTTACATTAGGGTGACCTCACTGAAGTAAATGTTGCTTTACTGGTTGATGTAATTGAAAGAAGAATTTGGCTCAGCTGCTACTGAGGAAGCAGAGTGGTCATTTTTCCAAATGAAATATCTCAACTGTTACTTTAAATATCTGGAATTTTCTTTTCATGTTCATTATTCAGAGACAAAAAGTGACTAGTCTTTTCTAATTACTTGCAAAAATATTTTTTTTCTTTAAAATTTAACAATTTCAGCTCTGGATCTGTGCAATATTAAAATAAAAATCACCTGAAATCTTCAGAACTTTATGGGGTTTGCACAAAAACAGCCAAACTGATTCAAGAAGAGAAAAAAAACCAACGTGGTATCAGACTCAGAACTTGTGTGCTCAGTTTGAACCCAATGGGATTTAAACACATCAGAGTAGTAAACCCCTGAAAAATGTGGTTTAGAACGGAAATGCTGACAGACTCTTAGCTACAGTGGGCCTGCCAAGCACTAATATATTACACATTCTATAGCACTTTCCCCTTTATAGGGAGATGACATGTTAATCATGAACTCTGGGTAATGTATGTTTGCTAATGTTTGAAATCGGAGACGGCCCTCTGGATATTACAAGAATGTGCTTGTGTGTGCGCACCAGTGACGTGCCAACCCTGAGCGTGAATTATTTTCTACAATCCTAGTTTCCAAATTTCATGAGGCCGTATTCTCAGCTGGTGTTAATAGGCTGAGCTCCATTGACTACTGGAGCTATGCCAGTTTACACTAACTGAGGAACTGGCCCAGTATTTTTAAATCTTATTGAACATGACGAAAATAAGAGCATAAGAATGGCCATACTGGGTCAGACCAATGGTCCATCTTGCCCAGTACCCTGCCTTCCAGCAGTAGCCAATGCCTAATGCTTCAGAGGGAATGATCAGAACAGGGCAATTATCAAGTGATCTATCTCCCGTCATTCAGTCCTAGCATCTGGCAGTCAAAGGTTGTGACATCTAGAGCATGGGGTTGCGTCTCTAACCATCTTGGGCAATAGTCAATGACAGACGTATCCTCCATGAACTTATCTAATTCTTTTTTGAAACCGGTTATACTTTTGGCCTTCACAGCATCCTCTGCCAATCAGTTCCACAGGTTACCTGTGTGTTGTGTGAAGAAGTACTACTTATGGTCAGGGCCAGCGCTACCATTTAGGCAGCCTAAGCAATCGCCTAGGGCGCCAGGATTATTGTTGAGGGGGCAGCATTTTGCCGGGGGGGGCGGCAGGCGGCTTAGGTTGACCTGCCGCAGGCATGCCTGCGGAGGGTCCGTTGGTCCATGGCTCCGGTGGAGCTGCCGCAGTTATGCCTGCGGATGGTCGGCTGCTCCCGTGGCTCCGGTGGACCTCCTGCAGATATGCCTGTGGCAACTCCACTGGAGCCGCGGACCAACAGACCCTCCGCAGGAATGCCTGCAGCAGCTGCACCGGAGCCACGGGATCAGCGTGGGTGGCGGCGAAATGGCTGTGTGCCTACGGCACGAGAAACCCTGGCACTGGTCCTGCTTATGGTTGTTTTAAACCTGTTGCCTATTCATTTCATTGAGTGACCTTTGGTTCTTGTGTTATGTGAAGACGTAAATAACACTTCTTTATTCACTTTCTCCACACCAGTCATGATTTTATTATGATTTTATCATAATCCCCCTTAGTCATCTTTTCTAAAATGAACAATCACAGTCTTTTTTTATTTTCTTCTCATATGAAAGCTGTTCCAGACCCCTAATAATTTTTGTTGCCCTTCTCTAAACTTTTTCCAATTCTAATATATCTTTTTTGAGATGGGACAACCAGAACCGCACACAGTATTCCTGGTGTGGGTGTACCATGGATTTATTTAGTGGCATTATGATAGTTTGTCTTTTTTTTCTATACCTTTCCTAATGGTTCCTAACATTCTATTAGTATTTTTGACTGCCACTGTACATTGTTTTCATAGAACTATCCACATTGACTCCAAGCTCTCTTAAGTGGTAACAGCTAATTTAGACTCCATTATTTTGTATCTATAGTTGGGATTATGTTTTCTAATGCGCATCACTTTGCATTTATCAACACTGAATTCCATTAGCCATTCTGTTGGCCACTCACCCAGTTTTGTGAGATCCCTTTGTAATTCTTCTCAGTCAGCTTTGGAATTAACTATCTTCAGTAATTTAGTATCATCTATAAACTTTGCCACCTCCAGATCATTTACAAATATGTTGAACATCACAGGGCCCTGTACAGATCCTTGGGAATCTCCATTGTGAGATCTATTTTGAGAAGTAACCATTTATTCTTACCCTTTGTTTCCTATTTTTTAACCCATTACTGATCCATGGCAGGATCTTCTCTCTTATCCCGTGACTTCTTACTTTGCATAAGAGCCTTGTCAAAGGCTTTCTGAAAGTCCAAGTACATGATATCCATTGCATCACTCCTTTCCATATACTTGTTGACACCCTCAAATAATTCTAATAGATTGGGGAGGCATGATTTCTCTTCACAAAAGCTGTGTTGACTCTTCCCCAACATATTGTGTTCATCTGTGTGTCTGATAATTCTGTTCTTACTATAATTTTAACCAATTTTTCTGGTACTGAAATTAGTTTTACTGGGGCGTAATTGTCAGGATCGCCTCTGGAGCCTTTTAAACTAATTGGTGTTACATTAGCTATCCTCCAATCATCTGATACAAAAGCTGATTTAAGCGATAGGTTATATACCACAGTTTGTAGTTCTGCAACTTCATGCTTGTGTTTCTTCAAAACTCTTGGGTGAATACTATCTGGTTCTGGTGTCTTATTACTGTTTAATTTATCAATTTATTCTAAAATTTCCTCTGTCCTCCTCTAAAAACACCTGAACCTGGGACAGTTCCTTAGATTTGTCACCTCAGGTGTGGCAATCTCTGCAGTGAAGGCTGACACAAAGAATTCATTTAACTTCTCTGCAATGGCCTTGTCTTCCCTGAGTTCTCCTTTAGCACCTTGATCACCCAGTGTTCCCTCTGATTGTTTGGCAGGCTTCCTGCTTCTGATGTCGTTTGTTTGTTTGTTTATTTATTTATTTATTTAGTTAGCTTTTGTGTCTTTTTCTACTTGCTCTTCAAAATCTTTTTTTTTGGCCTGCCTAATTATACCTTAACACTTTACTAATGATGATGATAATGAGTGAAAAATTACTCCATTGATTTCCCCCCACCAGCTTTGCTTTGTTTTGGTTTCTTTTCAGCTGGCTTCCTCTTCTATCCTATAGACCAGGAATAGGCAACCTATGGCACAGGTGCCGCAGGTGGCATGCAAGCTGATTTTCAGTGGCACTCACACTGCCTGGGGCCTGGCCACCGGTCTAGGGGGCTCTGCATTTTAATTTAATTTTAAATGAAGCTTCTAAAACATTTTAAAAGCCTTTTTTACTTTACATACAACAGTAGTTTAGTTATATATTATAGACATAGAAAGAGACCTTCTAAAAATGTTAAAATGTATTACTGGCATGCAAAACCTTAAATTAGAGTGAATAAATGAAGATTCGGCACACCACTTCTGAAAGGTTGCCAATCCCTGCTATAGACATTCTAGATATCATCCTGATCCAGCAATGCCTCCCGGAGCAAAGCTGCCACTTACGTCCATGAGAGTTCTGAGTAACACTTGCTGAACAGGGTATTCTGTATTAATTTCAAATAGACTTTTCTAGCTTTTAGGTCAAAATTCACTCATCCCTGGACTGAGCTTGAATTAATTAGGCTCTCTATGGGAGGAGGGGCTTAAACCTCCTTGTGACTATGTAATCATGGAGTCAAACAGAAATATCACAAAGGGGTTCAGGGCCCTTTGTTCCATGTAACCATGAATTCTTAGTTGCCTCCACATTGTCTCATCCTCAGTCCAGAACCATGGAGCAGGAAGGACCCAGGGAAGTGGCTGCCTTCCACCCCTGGCATTTGCAGTGTTCTTGAGCAGAACTTCTGCAGTGTGGAGGGCCTTCCATAGGAAGAAAAAATAAATTTCATTCATATTCCTGGATGTTTTCTTCAACACCGTGTTGTGTGTGTGTGTGTGTCTTTTTTAAAGCATCTATACTGTGAGGAAAACAAGGTGGCACTTTTTTACCACTTTTTTACTCATCCCCAAAGTGCTGCAGAGATGCTCATAAATTCATAGAGCTTGTCATTCTTTTATGCTACTGGGCTGTGTGCTGGAAAATAGGAGGCCTGAATCACTTCACACAATGAAAGCAGTATAAATCTGAAATAATCCCAGTGAAGTTAATGAGGTAACAGTGGGATAAAACCAGTACCAAGGATAGAAGATTCAGGACTTGTGTATTTAAGGCCACTCCTGCTCCCACTCAGATTAATGGGATTTTTTCCCCAGCGCCTTGAATGAAAGCAGGATCAGGCTCATTGTGCTCTTATTAACATCTTGTATTCAGTCTAGCTTACAAATATCAGTTTATACTGTCCATTTCACAATATCAGTTTCTGAAATCATTAGAAATCTCAGAATTTTTGACTGAGTGATGGGAGTTGATGGGTATTTTATATACCAGTGCAAGACAGAATGAAAAAGAACAGCATTTACATTTTGTGCACTGATCATGAAATGAAAACACAGTATGGGAGTTGTGGAGGCAACGGATGTATGTGGTTGTTAATTTTTTAATTTAGAACTACTGCACTTAATCATGCTGGTATTTTACAGTTCTTCATATTTCTGCTAGGTCACCTAGAGGCCCTATTGTTCTCAGTGCTGTACAAACACGAGGAAGAGACAGTCCCAAATAGTTTACAGAGCTTAAACAGAGCAAGAGTGCGAGGAGAAACAGAAGTGATGAGAGATGAAGTGACTTGCCCAAGGTCACCAGATGGTCAGGGGCAGAGCTGGGGTAAATCCAATACCCTGTCCAGTGAACTACACTGTCCTTACTATTTATTATAATTTTATGTGCTAGGTACCTTTCAGGAGGAATAGTAAGATGTGTTCCCTTCCCTGCATTACTTACAGTCTATTTTTGGAGACATGGGGACAGCAAGTAAGGGAAATGGACAATGGGGGAGGGATGAAGAGAGGAAGGACCAATGTACAAACAAAATTGCACACTCAGCTGAAGCATTGTGACTGAGCAAAGTGTCTGCAGTTGCATTTAAAAAAATTACTGATTCCCTTCTTGTGGGTATCATGGATGAATTAGGTTTCAAACAGGGATGATTGGAATAAGGAGAAGGATAATTGGCTTCATTATCCAGAAGAGCGAGGACATCCTATGTGCATGGGACAGTACAGGAAAAGATCGTATGTTACAAACAAGTCCCATGATTACAATTATGAAATTAGATTTTTTTAAAGGTAAAATGAAATATGTTGCATGTTATGGAATAATAAGAAATAATGGCAAACTATTATCACGGATAAAGTGAGTATCTGTTTTGGAAAAAAATGTATGTTTATTATCCTATAGTTTCCAGCACAGAGATTGACTTCGTTAGAGGTCAGTGTGGATGCAGGTGATCACCTACACATGATACATTGCCCCAGTCTGCAGAATGTGTTTTAAAATTGCTGACGATTAAGTTAGAATGCAGGGCAAAAGTTTCTGAAAAGTACATTTTAATCGTCACAATTTAGGGCCAGATCCTCATCTGATATAAATCGATGTAACTTCATTGAGGTCATTGGATTTACACCAACTTGAGATTTGGCCCTTTCTTTGAATTTGTAAGCTGTTGCGTTTTAGATAATAAATGTAATTTAAATTGCAGGACACAAAGTTGTCCTAAATGCTGTAAGTACATCTGACCTGGTATTGCTCTGATACTGCCCATATTTGGTGGTCTTTAATTTGGCATTACATACACAGTGCTTGTCTGCAGCTCATATGATTCAAAGTTCTCCATGGGGTCTAATGTACAAGGGTTGGCCTGTTTTCATTAGGTTTCCCGAGCTCTCCTTCATTCTCCCCAGTGTTGCTGCACAAAGACACTTTTGTCAGCCGACGTTGGACTCTCCTCAAAATCCAAGCACTTTCAGGAAAGGACTTGGAAGTCTATCTTCTCAGTTTCCATATCCCTTTGCCCTCTGCTCTGGCATTCAGTTTGATTGGTTGTAGAGTTCCTTTTTTTTACTTAAGTTGATCTGTCTGCTCCAGAGTCTATCTTTCAAAACATGTATGTTGAAAATCGCCCAACATCTCTTCCTGAATTACTGCACATTTAAACCATTTAACTCCTTCAGTCTTCAGCTAGTGGAAGCACTAGGACCAAAATCGTGATAGGAATGTTAAAAGATTATCATTATATTTTATGTTCATTGCCACAAGTTTAGTAAGTAATCTGATCCCTCAAAAGAAAAAAAAACACAAATTGGCACAAAATCTTCCATTTGACTTGGCAACTTTTTCACTAATGTCACTTGATATGGTTTACTAGAATGGGTAATGTGCTAATGTTTTAGAAGAGGCTGATTTTCTATTAATAAAAGTATGGTATATGTAAGATCAGGCATTGCTATTAAGCTGTTCTGTCAATGAATTTGTAGCCTATTCTAAATGGTAATGACATAGTGGAATGCAAAAGTTTAATAATGGAAAATATGTTTGGTTTGATGTTTCAGCCATGCCAGGAAATATGTGTTATCTATACAACTACATCTGTGTGAAAATTAAAAATAGAAAAATAACGATAACAATGCAAAAAGAAATCCAGCCAGATAGTTTAAGATCAGGCTATCTGAAATACTTTTACAATATATCATGTACAAATAATCTGTCTGATATGTTCATTACTTTATCTGTTTCTGCATGATATGCATTACGATCCATGCACACAGATTATATAGTATGAGCAATATACTGCTGGAATATTATTTAGTTGTTCATATTTTTACACAAGTTTGTAGATTAGTTTTCTAGGGGGGTGGAAATAGTCTTTCTGTCTGTAGGATATAATTATATTTTGATTGCCACGGAAGAGGACACAGTTCAGCCCCAATGTTTCAATTAATAATGTACTGTCAGCTCTGAGGGATGATATTAAACTCCGTTGGATCAAGCATCATCTGCGCTTCTGATCTCCATTCCTTTCCTCCTCTTTTTTTTTTTTTTACATAACAGATTCACTCTTTACTGTGTACTTAAAGGTAAAATACTGTATTCCTGCAAGCCTGATTATGTTGTGTTTTTTAAAGGCAGAAGTAGGTAACTTGCCTTATTTGAGCAGATGTTAAGCTTTTTGCATTATATTTCAATGTCTAACATTTTGCATATACCTTTTAATTGTTAATATGTTAAGGCAATAAATTTTGTGTCTTAGGGGAGCTAAGAACAATTTTCCAACTTTCATTCTTTCCAGCCAATAGCTAGGAAATCCAAAATGCTTTATCTAACATGCTATTTAATGCATTTGCAATACATCTGTTTAATACTTGTTCTGTGTTTATATAAAATTCTTATCAAAAGAGAAAGCATAATAAAGATGCATGTAGTTTTTGGTAGCATTTAGCACCAACTTGAAATATACTACAAAAAAAATTATTGGACCATTTTGGAATTGAATAGGATAATATTATTTGAAATCTATCAAGAGTTATTTGAAATAATGCTTACTTTTAAAAATGACTCCTCTTAGGTCTCTCAGCTCTGCAGTTTTTACTGAAAAAATGGTTTCCCAGTAGCATACATATCCTATATCAGAGTAACTAAATTTATATTGTTATAAATTTTTGAGGTTGGATTCTTGAGATTTGAAATTAAATAACTACAGTTAACTGCATTAAATGTAGGGTTGAATTTGATCAAAAATAAGAAAAACATTTATGACAACCTCTGTAAATGCTTAAATACTTTAGTTGTGTTTGTGAGCATTAAATTGTATTATGAGGCACCAACATTGACTATATAGGCTCCTGTGGGACAGCTTTGACTTTTGGGAGATTAAAAAATCTTGCATTAATAAAATTCTGCAAGTTTTTGATTTAGTAGATAGTACTTTCAGAGTATGCAAAATAATTGTAAAGTGGAGTGTATATACATCTACACACACACATATATAATGTACATAATTACTTGTAGAAACTGTTTAACTTGAATGGGGCATTTCTTGATCATATAATAGGAAAACTAACAGCTTTAATTAAGATTTATGAAGCAGAGAGGTAATATATTCTGCTAAATTAGGTAACTATTGGTGGTTAGTGTATTTTTTTTTCAGCAATTAAGGGCCCAATCCTGTGGTTCCTTTCTCATTCAACCAATCCTTACTCATGCAAGTAGTTTCATTTACTTCAGTGGGCTACTCACATGAGTAAGGACTGTAATTTTATACACGTTTTTATTATATCAAGTGGTACAATTAAAAAGAATTGCATTTATTTGGTGGTTTTGTTGTTCTTAGCTGTTAATTTTTTGGTTCTTCACCTGTTCCTCTGCTTCCCCAGCCCGTTTCCTAGCATTTGATAAGGAATGATCATCAAACATTGTACAGGAGATTTGAAATGGAATCCCCACCTTGTATAATGTATATGATAACAAATGCTTACCCCTTACTTTTGATTTAGACAAGCTGCTGAGTCTGCAGTTGCAAGGCACATATGTAGGTAAGTTATATTCCCTGACTTCAAGCCCCCTTTCAAAGTAAATGTACCTTGTGGTGTGTGGGTGAGTATCTCCAGATGCAACCTGACACACAAACGGGCTGCTACACAACCTTTTTGTGAGCTTGTAAGCAGAGTAAATGCTCTTGGGACCTAGCAACTGTCCTCCAGCCGTGGCCTCCAACTTCTACAGCAAGTAGGTTTGCAAAGGAACTACGGGATGAGGAAACCTTATGTACAGCAAATGGAGTGGCCATTGCTCAACTGGATAACCTTCTTGATCATCAGAATGACATGCAAAGGGCCTGCTCCTGAGCAGGGGCGGCTCTAGGTATTTTGCTGCGCCAAGCACGGCAGGCAGGCTGCCTTCGGCGGCTTGCCTTCAGGAGGTCCCTGGTCCCGCGGATTCGGCGGCATGCCTGTGGGAGGTCCGCCGAAGCCACGGGACTAGAGGACCCTCTGCAGGCATGCCACTGAAGGGAACCTGCCTGCCGCCTTCCCGATGACCAGCAGAGCGCCCCCTGTGGCTTGCCGCCCCAGGCATGTGCTTGGCGTGCTGGGGCCTGGAGCCGCCCCTGCTCCTGAGGCTACTCAAAAATAGTCCTTTGTGGACAGCATCAGGCCCAGTCTGAACAAAACAGGTCATCCCAGTACATTATAGGCCCAATATTGCATGCATTGTTGGATGCAAAATAAATTCAGGATAAGGTCTGATGTCTTTGTATTGCACTTGTACAGAACTCCCTGAGCCCCACGGTCTGTGTATATATTGTACCATGCATTTAGATCCTTTCCTTGAAAGCCTTGGACTCTTCTTAGCGCTGTGGTTGTGATCACTATTTTCATGTCTTTGTATTCCATTCTATTACAAACAGATCTGCCGAGAGAAATTTTGAGCACTAGTACATAATGTTTGCTGCGAATCCACCCTCTCTCACCCCAGTTACAAATGTTTTGAGGGCCCACCTTAGTCTGGAGCCCCAGTACAATTGTCCCTCCCTTCCACATCAGTCCTGATTACACAGATGTTTATAGCAGGGATCAGCAATCTTTGGCATGCGGCCCATCAGAGAAGTCCGCTGGCAGGCCGGGACCATTTGTTTACCTGTAGCGTCCACAAGTTTGGCCGATCGCAGCCCCCATTGGCCTGGAACAGTGAACTGTGGCCAGTGGGAGCTGTGATCAGCTGAACCTGCAGATGCTGCAGGTAAACAAACCGTCCTGGTCCACCAGCAGATTTCCCTGCTGGGCTGCGTGCCAAAGGTTGCTGATCCCTGGTTTATAGTGTCACAATGCACCTGGAGAGAAGTAATTTGCATAAGTAAACTTGCATGACAGTTCACCCATGTAGTCCATTTCTTCTAATAATCCTATGTATTGTGAAATTTTTGTTTTGTTGTAAATTGCTCTGGTACACAAATTTCCCTAAATAATTGCTGCCTATGTTTAAACCTCAGCAGAAGGGCAATGTGTTCCCAAACTACAACCCCAAATGCTGTCCTCAGACATCACATGCAGTCCCCACTGATGTCTATGGGAGTTGTGCGTGCGCATCTGACAATATAATTTGTCATATAGGGCTTGACTCTTCTTTGTTTTATATTCTGATGTGCATCTACTTATACCTGTGCAACATGGGTGTGAATTGCTACCACTAGTGTGACTGGGCAATTCTGAATTGGTAGCATTTTGCACTAATTTAGTAAAGGTGCAAATGGCTGAGTTGCAAGGCCTATAAAACAGGAAAATCACCACGGACTGATACATCTGGTTATTTGTGCACTCCAGAGTGCTCTTCAGTATTATTATAACTATAACTAAAGTTGTCTAACCGTTTCCATTATAAGGCCCTGTTTTTATTTGCTTATAACTTTGTCAAACTATAACTGTTCAGGCTGATATTTTCCATATCTGGTGTTTGCCTCACTGGTGCACTGAAAGTGGCAGGAGTCCGATGGAAAAAAAAAATTATATGTGATCATGTAAGTAAAGACTATCTGTCATAATGCATACTCACAAGGGGGCCCAAATTAAGCTTGCATAGGCAACAATCGTCCCAGGTGTCTGGTTGGTTCCTGCTTGCGTGGAGCTGTTTTGATACAGCAGTCAGGAAAAGCAGTGGGGTAAGGTGCTGAGGGTGTGGGAAAAGGCAAGCATGGGGAGGACAAAGATTTTCCAGCAGGCCTACTTGTTACTTGCTCCAGGCAAGACACTATCTGGTCCTGCTTCCTAGACTAAGAAATACTGTCTCCTTCATCACACCCACTATGGATCCTGAGAGTTTCCTTTAGAACTGGCCAGTCCTTCAGATGTTTAACAATTCATGATTAGCCAGTATTTTAGGGGTTTAAGAGTAAAGAGATTTGTATTGTTGCCAACTCTCACACTATCAGGTGCTTTTCTTAAAGCCCCAGCTGCTGGAGTCAAATTGTTTCATGAGACGCTCAGCTTTCCTTCCACAAAAAAAAAAAAAGAAAAAAAAGAAAAGGAACTTTCTGAATATCATACTTGCAGAGTGAGGTTTGGAAACTTGACCTGCCTATAGCCTAAGGTTCCAAAACTAGAGGGCAAATAAAAAGAACTCCAAATTTATTATCATTTTTTGATTTTTTTTAAAGCCAATCTCATGGTATTTTGAGGCCTGACTCATAATTTTGAACTCTTGGGGTTAGCTCTTAACACTAGACCACACTGGCTATTCCTTTCATGTATTTGTTTAATGTGCATGAAGATGTCAGATAGTTGAAAGTTCACATATTAAATCAGCATGGCACTTGTTTGTAATGAATTTGCACTATGATTCTGAAAAACATACAGACATTATGCTGAAAAGAAGGGCCATAGGAAGTGCATTTAAAAAACAAACAAACCCCATAAAAACCAAAAACCCTAACCATCGAATAAATAGACTTTTTTTGGAGAACCCGAGTAAACAAATACAGAAAAATCACTTAGCTACAGGATGCATACATTACTTTCACCCCGAGGATGCAATAAGTTATCCACTCAAAATCTGTATATTTTTTTAAAGTCCATATTTTATGTATGATCACAAAGAATGCCCTCTTTGACTTGATCCTCATCTGCAATCATGCCCTTTCCTGAGAAGGGTCCATATGTGATGTGGAGAAAGTGGGTTTAATTAACTACGGAAAATGTACCTAAGGTGGAAACTGTGAGCTCTGGCAATGTTTCCATATAAAGTACATGAAAAGCACGTATAGATCAACCCTGACACTTTTTTTCCCATTAAAAAGGACAATTTAAGTCTCTCCCCTCCATCACTCTTCAAAATCCAAAAAGGCCCTTTTATACAGGATTCTCATCTGTTATAAACAGAAACAAGCTTGTAAACAGAATCCCACATGAAATATACATTTTTCAGATTCAGTCCTTTCCCCCTTTCCCTCCAGAGCATAAGCAAATATGTCTCAGTTATGCTCTCAAGAAGGAGGCAAGGTTTATAATAGGGAGGAGTCAAGAAAAAAGGTTACTCCCAGATTCTGTGCTAAAATTCAATGTAGAAAATTAAAAAAAAAGAATTTGAAACAAATCAAAAGGAAATTATCAGTGGAAAGCATTTAAGTTGCTGGAACCCTCGGGAAACCTTAATTTTCATGCCAATAATTTACAGTTACATGGATTTTATATTGTTTTATTATTTACTCTGTTGCTCAATAAAAGACGAGTGCTTACCATGGAAACTGCAGCAGCGTACAGAGTGTATATATTATCTGTAAGACACGCAATATACTCCTGAATACAGAATAGACCTTATGGTATCTTTAGTTAAGTTTTCAAATCAAAGAAAGAAAAGTTTTCCTTTCACCGAATACATTGTTCCTAATTTTACTCTGGACCTTGGCCCTGCAAATACTTACACACATGGGTGGCTTTGCACTTGTGAATAGTCTCATGGGACTGACTGCTCCTGTGCAAAAAGTTGTGTATTTGCAAAAGTGTTTGCAGGGTTGGACCTTGATTTATAACAAATATTTAATTTTTTGAAGAATTCATCTGCTGTGTATTTATTTGTTTGCCAATTCAAGATGAACAATTATCATGAAAGGACAATGAAAATTATGGACAGGGTGGCGGAATGTTTGGTGCCAGGAACCGTTGGAAAATATTTGATTTGTCCTTGCATTTCTGAAAGGCAAGGTGTGTAAGGTGATATCTTTATTGGACCAACTTATGTGCATGGACAAGACAAGCTTTTGAGCTTACACAGAGCCCTTTTTCAGGTCTGGGAAAGATACTCACAGTGTCACAGCTAAATACAAGGTGGAACAGATTGTTTAGCATAATAAGTTAACATGCTGCAGCATCCTTTTGTTTTGACTGAAAGAATTTGATAAAAGATGGCAACTGATGTAGCCAAGTGCTGTGATGACTGGGTAACATGTGGCTTTGCAAGAGACCCAGTTATAAGAAGGATCACTTCCCAGAGCAGTGGAGAGGAACATATCTCCATGAGGGCTTGATCCTACTTCCATTGAAGTCAATGGCAAAACTCCCATTGATCAGTCGGAGCAGAATCGGGCCCTAGTTGTCTTGTGGCACGCTATGGTCCATGTTTCTTTTTTTAAAGAAGTCCATTCAGGCAGATCCATGGAGTAGAATTGGCCTCATCTGCTTCTGAAGCTTTATATTAGTCTTCTCAGGTTGGGGCAAGATGCTGCGATGATTTTTAAAATGAGGCAAATGATAGGTCCTATCAAAAATCTAAGCAAATTTCCACACCGTCTTTGTAAGGAGGTTTAAAAATAATTTTAAAAGGGGGATGGGGAAAAAAAATGGCTGGTGATTTTATCATATATAATCCTTCACTTAATCTCTGAATTAGCCCTCGTGTGAGCAAAAAGGGAAGTTCTCAAATTTGTGCCGGTAACTCCAGTTTTTAAATGTAGATTGTAACCAAAAGAGAGGACACCATCCGAACAGTATCTAGAAACAGGCCTAGACCAATCTCCCTATATTCAGATGCCCCTGGGGAACAGATGCAAGGGTGCAGATTGCTAACTGTTGTGTCAATTTAGTAGGTGAGAGGAGTGGGCAGCAGGGCTGGTGGATCTGCCACTAGCTAATATCCCCTGCTCTCCCTGCTAGATGGAGGCACAACAGCAGCCAGAAAGGGCTATAAAACTCTTATGACTTCAACATTGGTCTCAGAGCCTCAGCCTGAGAGGATTCCTTGTCTCTGCCCTGTGGAATGTGCCAATGCCAAGTACAGCTATTTAGTTTAGCGTAGAAGAAATTTGAGTGGTGGTGTATATTTATTTCTTTATTCAGAAAAAGGAATGTATAATTGGGGACAACTTCTTTTAACGGATGAAGCCGTCGTTCTATTAAGCTGTAGAAGGTGATCACAAGCAAACTTTCATACAAGGTAACTTTATCTTGTCTCTGAGCAACAACAGCAACAAAACATTGTAACATCCTCACTATAGTGCAACTTAAAAGAATAGCCGCCTTTATCTGAGGCCAAGAACGCTGTTGTCTTGAAGGAACAGTATGTATTTGATAGATAATAGCCTCTGTGTTTGACTAGCACCAAAACACAATACTGCTTGCCTTAGAAAGTGACATGTCTTGTTACGGGGAACAACATTTTGCAAATACGCCCCTGGGTGAGACACCATCAATAAACAGTGAACACACATTATGTTATAATCACAGCTTGTTTTGTAACTTCTCTTGGGTCATGGAGGAGAGGCTGCAAACAAAAAGATTGCTCTTATATACTGTCCGTATTTAGTTACATGGAGTTTTGCAACTGTCCAGGGGACTAAGGGCAACATAGTCAAACCTGGATGCTTAAAGAACAATTCATATTTAGACTTCAAACCTGCAAAGTTTTATGCATGTGCTTCAATTTACATATTGTGAGTAGTCCCATTGATGCTATTGCATGTTGTTGTCACCATGCATGTTGTTGTTGTTCTGATTTATTCCTTGCATTATCTTAGAGCCTTGGAGCCCCAGTCATGGAATAGGACTTTTGTTGTGTTAGGTGCTGTACGAACACAGAACAAAAAGACAGTGCCTGCCCCAAAGAAACTACAATCTAAGTATAAAACAAGAGACAGCAGATGGATATAGACAGACAGACAGTGGAGTACAAGAGCATGAAACAATATTGATCTGCAAGATAGATCATGGTCTCTGCATACCAGCAGCCTCGCTGCTGTCAAGTTTTTTGCAGGCTTCACAGCAAAAGAGAATTTCAAGGCTGCATCTGAAGGAGGATAATGAATTAGTTTTGTGGATGTTGACAGGGAGCTCCTCCCAAGTGTGAAGGCAGCGTAGAAGAAAACACAAAAGTGCTTGCTTGAAAATTTAACAAGTGGGTGATGGAATCCGATATCTTTGGCCAATTGGAGATGGGAATTGACTTTTTGATATTGAATGGGAGATGATACGTAGGATGGGGATAAGCTGTGAGTGGCCCTGAAAGTGAAGATAAGTAGATTATGTTTGATAGATAGAGAAGATGCATAAGTCTGTGCAGCCACCTGAACAACTGGTTTTTTTTTCCTAAAATATATTTGGTGTGTATATATGATCAATTATTTATACCAAGTAGATTAAAGATTAATCTTGTGGGGGACTGAAAATCTCTGGGGGATTCCTAATGGAATAAGAGGCCTTTCACTAGAGCTGGCTGAGGGAGAGGAAAAAAAGGGAGGGGGGGAATTGTTGAAAATTTTCCCATTTTTTCCTTCCTGTCAAAATTAATACTTTTGATGAAAAATGTAATTGGAATTTTTAAATTGGAAAATTATTGACCTTTCACCTCTCAGGTAGAGTGTGACTGAAATGATGTCCTCTGTGCAATGACTTGGTTGGCTGCATCCAGTTCTTACTGGATGTTATGTCTCACACAAAACCACTCCCGTTTTGGCATTAATTGGAACCCTTGCTGGCAGTCTCCACAGAGAGCCTGTGGACTGAAGAGTTTTCTGTGTTAGCCTTCTATTCTATATAGGTTTTTCTACTGCTCTCTTCATCTGAGTATCTAAGTACCTTCCAGCAGTGCATTAAGCAACATGATTAACATCTATCACATGTTTTTTTTCCCTCATCCTCTCCTCAGGGGTAGAAGTGTGTGGAGTGTTTTGTTTTGGATTTGTGTGTGTGTGATACATACTGTTGCTGCGTGTTCATGTGAGAGAAGGCAAGGGTGTGAAGGTTGTTACCCCTTGACAATTGCCAGGACAGGTCTGAAGCATGCTGGCAGCACAGTGTTGGGGGAAGCTTATATAGCCACTGTCCCAGGATTGCCAACCCCACCATGCAAAAATCTTGGGTCTGGCACTCAAAAATCATGAAATTGGTTTTAAAATCATAAGATTAAAAATACTTTGGGGTTCTTTTTATTTGCCTTTTTGTTGTTGAACTATTTGGGAGCACTTGGATTACACCTCCAAGCTTTTATCTCCAGTCATAAAGGCTAGAAATTTACTTGTTTCTTAAAGAAAGCTGAGATTCTTCTGTATTCACATGACTCCAGGGGCTGAGGGTTTAAAAAAAAACACTAAACATTGCAAAACTCAGGACAAAATTCTGAGAACTGACAGCACTGCTGTTTGCGCTGTGGATAAAGTAGAAGGCTTCAGTTTCCAGGACTTTTTCTAAGTATGAAATTCACCACATTTAAAAATGGCAATCCAGAAAATTAGATTTATGTTATACTGGATTAATTAGGAAGACAATTCAAATTCTTTAATGATGGATGGTGAGCCAAGTTGGTAAGTCTAGGAACCAGGCTTCTTTAATGGGGCTCTGAGTGCTAGGTGTTTTTGGTGTTTCACTAAAATGAAAATGTTCTGCAGAGGAGTGCCCCAAAGACATATGAAAGTTCCTACAGCAGTGAATGGGTTAAGCAGGAAAAGTACAGCAGCAGGGCAGCCACCCTCCCAACAAAACAGAAGGAGATGGTGAAAACACTAATTTTTTTGATTACCTAAAACTTGAAGTACAAACAAATATGCCTGTCTGACTCCCCAGTACTTTACATAAAATTGTTACGCGTTCTGAATAGTAGCAGCGTGGGCCTCTTGACCTCACAAGAAGAGCTGTTACTATACATTTAACAAAAACAAGGTATTATGTATTAGCCTACACATTTTGCAATAGCTCCAGTAATTTAGTAACTATAGTCCAATTTAAACTATGCCTGGAGGCAACAAAAATTGAACAAAATGGCAGCTAATTTATAGAAGGTAGAGAGGAAATATTTGGGGGTCTATTCCTTCAACCCATCTGATTCATATTATTGACTCATTTAGAAAACAGAAAGTGAGCAGAGACAAGTTTTTAAGGAGTTTGGTTTCACACAAATGACTTGCAATTGCAGCCCATTATTTTTATACTAAGACTTCATTAGTCATATCCCTGTCAAACCTGCAACCAGTGTCAAATGTTTTCAGAAAACACACCAGGACAGGTATGGAACTCATCAGCCTGTGTCAAAGGTCAGTCTCATTAAGGAGTCAAAATGAAAACTTTCAGTGTCTCCAACACATTGCACAGACTCTCCCCGACTTCTGAAATCCAGGGCCAGTTAAGCACCTCCTGCTCCCCAGACATTCAAATAAGATCAAGATGACAAGGCAAGAAAATGAATAGGATTCTTAACTGGCTATACTTTATAACATGGTAGTGATTGAAACAACCAGAAAGCTGTTTGCAATGTCTATAGTACCATTTCCTGAGGTTAAACATAACATCTTGAAATGAAGCAATTAGTTTTTTTTTTTTTTTAAAGGGATCTACTTGGGATTGTGAAGTGGCAAAAGTAATGTCTAATGAGGTAGGTGCTGACTAGGCAAACTAGACAGCATCTGATGCAAAAGAAATGTTTGTGCTAACTTTTTTCCCACCTAGGAGGTTGGGGTGAGATAGGAGAACTGCTGCACAGGAGTTGTTAGGAGCTGGCTGTCAAGCTGTGCTCTGACAGATGTGTTTTGAGGAATTTTGAGGCGCACAGATAAGAATAACAAAAAGCCATTCACCAAAGCACAGTTACACAGGCTTAACCCGAAACGGGGAAGAGAGAAAGTGTCAATACTCTTTTTTTATTTGTGTAACATTTGCTGTATCGCTGGAGCATGGTTCATTTTGCTCCGTAGATTGTCGCTAACAGAAATAAAGGCTGCTATATTGTCCCTTAAAAGTTACTCAGCACTCTTGGGATTCCCCTCACTCCCTTTCCTTTGGCTGCAGTTAAGGGTACAACTGTGTCCTCATGGGACAGACAGTGTGTTATATCTTCTACAGGACTTGCTCATTTAAAAAATAATGTCCAGAGGGCATTATATAAAGTATCAACAAATTCTTTTAGGACATTTTTTGCTAATCGTTTCTTTCAAGCCTTTACTGCTGTTAGACATAAATAGGCCCTTTGTGTCTTCAGACAGTTTGCGGCGAAAGAATAGATATGATAGCTGCATTTTGATTCCTAGCTGTAATTTTATTTATTACAAGTATGTTTGTTTTCATTATATTTTGGGTGTGGATTTCCCCACCCCTCTCTCCCATCTTGATAGCTTTTGATAATCTTGAGTTGGCATATGCTGTATTAACTATTTATCTAGCTGTGTTCTCCATATTGAACCTTGGGTGGCCAGACAGTAAGTGTGAAAAATCAGGATGAGGGTGGGGGATAATAGGAGCCTGTATAAGAAAAAGACCCAAAAATCGGGACGGTCCCTATAAAATCAGGATATTTGGGCACCCTAATTGAACCTAATCTCAACACTGTTTGCCAGTGTGTGGAGAGGATGTGAATAAACTTAAATACTGTGTACTAAAACGTGAGGGCTTGAAAGGAGATGTAGAAACCCTGGTACTATGAACCAAATGGGCTTTAAAAGTGGAATATGTGTCCTATATTCCATCCTTTGGTCAATAGACTATTCTGTTAGAATGTTTTCAGAAAGAGATGTGTGATCCAAGAACAGAAATAGGAGCCAGGAACTTCTGAATTCTAATTTTGACTATGATTTTAACTCCATCTGATGCCAAATAATTTAATATACGTGCCTCAGTTTACCCAGTTGTAAAATGGGGATAATGATGTTAGCGGTTGTGAGGTGTCATTAGTTAATACTGCAAAGCACTGTGCAGATGTAAGTGCTATTGTGATTGCCAAAAGAAAATTTCAAAATGCAGTGGTTATTTTTTGGTGATTTATGAACACAATCTATTGATTATTTTACAGGTCAGCTGGTAAACCTTGAACAATAGAACTTTCATTTTGTGTAAATAATTAATTACATTTCCATGTTTGCTTCTCACATTAATTCATACATATGCATGATAAGTGAATACTTTCTTAAAAGCTAACTGGATTTTAAGGCAGATTTCAGAAAGAGGAAATAAACTGAAGTTAGCTTTCTGGAGCTGGTCATGGCTGCACTACTACCTGGTCTGTTGGTAGTTGACACATTTTACTGGAGACATTTGCTGAATGTATGGGCATCTCTTAAACACAGAAAACAGATATGATGAGACCAAAAGATGAAATGATTTTGTTGGGATTCACCCAACCTATTTTCAAATTCCACAGAGGGAAGAGTTAAGAGGTGGCTGAGAGGGTCAGGACTCCTGGTTCTATTTTTGATTTGGTTGCTGTCTCTCTGTATGATTTTGAGCCAGTCCCATCCTCAGTTTCCCTCTCTGTAAACTAGGGTTAATGTTCACTTCTGCAAGTGCTGTGAGGTCCTTTGGTGAAAGCTGCTGTATAAGTACAAAGAAGTATTATTGTGAATACTAGATGCTGTAACTAGAAATCTTGACACTCTTACCTGATCAGATAACATTCAGTCCTGTGCAGTGAAAAGTATTAATTGACACTTATTACATACTCTAAGCTAATACCAGGAAGTTATTTCCCCCTCCCTCCAAACTTATAATAGACAGGGGACACACACAGTTATGAAACTCCATCATGTTCATCAGGGCTGGCTCCAGGGGTTTTGCTGCCCCAAGCAGCCAAAAAAAATAAAATAAAATAAAAAAAAAGAAGCCGCGATCGCGATCTGCGGCAATTCATCAGGAGGGACCCTCCACTAAATTGCTGCCAAATAGCTGGACCTGCCGCCCCTCTCCGGAGTGGCCGCCCCAAGCACCTGCTTGCTAAGCTGGTGCCTGGAGCCAGCCCCAATGTTCATGTCTTTATCTACGAAGATAACAATGATTTACTTTGCCAGGGTCATGCTGTCTGTACCCTCACCTGCCAGCCTTTTGGTCAGCAACTGATAAACCAGCACATCCTGATTGTGAATCTGTGATTGATGCACTTGGCCTAGAACTTCCCTCCTACCCATTCAGGAAACAGGAGGGCTGGAGAGATAGTGCTCAGTTTTCTTTCACAGTCTCTGCTTCCTAACTCTAATCACCTTCTGCTGTGGGAAAGAGATGAGATGCGGCCTAAAAAACAGATCATTGTCCGCCTCCTAGATTAATGCAGAGAAAGCAGTATTGTCTGTTGAATGGATAAACCTTCCTGCTGTCACTCAAAACCTAAATTCAACCCTACTTCATTTCTAAGAGGCTTATCTTCCTTGAATAGACCCTTGCAGCTCAAGTAAGAGGTGATGTAATGAAGCGTGTTTTTTTCTTAAGTGAGAAACCTGCTGTAAAGAAGGGGTGAAGACTGTGCAGCTGTTCTAAAGGGCCTTTGCAGACTCTTGAAATACTTGTCATTTATCTGGTCTTGCATGACATCAAATGATAGAAGATCAAGTTCAAAATCTGCCAGTGCAGCTTTAAGGGCTTCTTCATCTGTTAATTAAATAATGGTTGTTAACATACAGTGTTGTGTGGCTGGGCTAATATTGTGTATAAATGAAAATAACAGTTTGTGATTTATTAATAAGCAGATAGTCTGCAGGAATTTTAGTAGTCTTGCTCAAAATTCAATGGTTATTATTGATGCCTTAATATCTGGTTAGATGGATGAATAGCTAGACAGGTGGGTATTAGGCAGATGAATAAATTCACAGTGGCATGCTGAAATCATTGTAGAATATACCCTTTTTATGCTCTCTAGTAATTAATTCAGTGGTTTCCCACATAACAGATTTTTTTTTGAAGCTCATATACCCCACCACCGCCACAGTTTACTTTTCTTATATATCCTATGTTATAGTCAAGATTTAACCTATACTTTGGTGTATTTTGGGACCACATGCAGCAAATAAACACTGATTGCTAAATTTTGCAGGGTCAAATCCTGAGATTCTTACTCAGCCAAAGCATACATTGATGTCAAAGGGAGCTTTGAGAAATTGCTGAGAAGAAACTTTAGGATTTGTCCCTCAGTAGGTAAGGAAAAGTTTGAGGATTTTTCAAGTATTTCTTTTGTGGGTGTAAAATGTCAGTTCTCTTTCTCTGTATCATAAACATATTCTATTTCTCTGAGTTCTGCAGTCTAAAAATGCTAAGCTCATAAATACCCATCTCTTTCATCACTGTCAGTGTAACCTCTTTAAAGACTCAGCATGCCTGCATTGGATGGGGCCCTGCTGTTCATGCTGCTAGAGCCAATGAGCTAACTCTTGAAGTTGCCACTCAGCACTCACTGAGACACTGAAGCCAATGGGAGTTTACCTCTGCAGTGACTGAGTAGAAACTATGATAGAACCTCAGGGTTCATTCAGAAGTTTCTCAGCTTTTTTGTTTTGAATCTCCTGTTTTCTTTCCTAGGATCACCAATAAAAGCAAGGGGCCAAAATCAACATGGTGTAAGCAGCAGGCTGCACTTATTCTCTTTACATCAGGGCTGAATTTGGTCCAAGATGTTTGCAATACTACTCAACCAGGAAAATAAAAACCTCAAGAAAGCAATGGCCAGGGTCAACTGCTTGGTGGTGATCAGCATGGGAAGACTTAGCAAAGGAAGGGGGTGTTAAGGCAGGATTTAAAGGAGAAGGCTGTTGCTTGTTGGACTTGGATTTTTATAGGCTGTTCTGAGCATAAGAGGCAGCATGAAAGAGGACACGAAAGGAGCAGCAAGTATGAGGCCCAATCCTGCTTCCACTGAAGTCCATGGCAAGTGTTAATGGGCAGCAGGTTTAAAACAAATAAAAGGAAGTTCTTCTTCACACAGCGCACAGTCAGCTTGTGGAACTCCTTGCCTGAGGAGGTTGTGAAGGATAGGACTATAACAGGGTTTAAAAGAGAACTGGATAAATTCATGGAGGTTAAGTCCATTAGTGGCTATTAGCCAGGATGGCTAAGCAGTGGTGTCCCTTCTGTTTGTCAGAGGGTGGAGATGGATGGCAGGAGAAAGATCACTTGATCATAGCTATTTAGGTTCACTACCTCTGGGGCATCTGGCATTGGCCACTGTCAGTAGACAGGATACTGGGCTAGATGGACTTTTGGTCTGACCCAGTATGGTCATTCTTATGCTCTTACGTTCTTAAAGATCCCACAAAGTAGTCAGGATTCTCAGGGCTCCCTGCACATGTGCAGAGAGCCCCCACTCGCAAACAAAGGTGGTGATGATGGGAAATGCAAAACAAATAATACCTACATTCACACCACAAATCCATGTGAAAGAAAACATTACGCTTGTGACAGAAAACAATAAAAGGAAGGAAATTTGCAGTTAATGGTAAAACATACCATATGTCCACAAACACCTAGGCACAATGAGGCATCCCAATAACTACTTTATTGATGTGCCACATTTTATCAAGATTCAAAAGGACAAATGGTCCATTTCACCCTGAACTGTGTATATTCAGGCTGCTACTGTAGTTTTCTGTCCCTCTCTCACACACACATACACATTCCTTCACTGCAGTTTTCAGCATGTTAACATGTCTCTAGCAATCTGTCGCCATTGTGTGTTGCATATACTATTTTGGAGAAAGGAATGACCCTGAGATTTATTTGACAAAGGTGTTTTTTCAGATATCTCAGGGAAAGGAAAACTATACCAGTGAGGAATAGTGCTTTTAAACGGAGTGGTCGATGTTATCCTAGAAGTGCCACAACCCTAAAATATGGTGCCTAAGCTGGGGAGAAAAAATGTTGTCATCACAAATCATAACTGAGTCTTTCCTCTTTACATGCTGGAGAGTTCTTCACAAATATAATGCTATATTTCTTGGATTAGTGGGCACTGACAGCCAAATTCCTTAGAATATGGAAAATTAACAAATGCCTTCATCTTCTCTTTCATTCCAGTAGTTACACATTTTTTATGGGGAAGCCTTTTGGTGGTAGATGCCTTTTCTGTTAACTGTTTAGGGAGTCTAATGTGTTCTTTGTGTCTACAGATACTGACCTTTCACAGATTTTTTTCCCCTTAGTTGATGTCTCCGTCAGTAAGGAGACACCTGCATCCGTGCAATTCAGCCAAGGAGAGCAACACAGCTCTTCAGTATTTCCCCTTCTTTTCCAGCTGGATAGTACCCATGATACAAAACCTCAAAAATGTGCCAAAAGCCTTCAAGGTTCAGGCCAGAGGTGTTTGTGTAAGATTAAAAATGGGACAATCTAGCATCCACGTACAACTCATCCGTTTACACATGTCACTTGCTTTACAGTCTCTGATTAGCTCGTTAGTAAGGATGCAGGAAGAAGGGCAATCAAGTTTTTATGATTCATCATTTCTGCTCCCTGTTTAGGAGACAATGTTAGTGCTCTTTGCCAATCCTCGAAGAGGCTTTTTGAGTACCTTAGGGACATGCTTTATTTAAAGATGCTCTCTGTGTTTTTGAAGGCTGATCCACATTTCTAAATAATATGGAACTTCTTCAGTTAGTTTCTTTGAATTATATCTATTAACAATAAGTTTCTTTTTGCTATACATATATTAAAACAGAACTTGCTCCCAGCCTATCTATAATTCTGTTTTCACTTAAAAGTTCTTTGTGAAGAAATAAATTGTGGATGGTACCAGGTATATTTTTCATAATATAAAAGCCAAGTGTAAGTTTTAATAAGTTAAAAAGGATGCATTCTCTTCTTGTGACCTTAATTTTTTAGCTATATTCTCTGCTACCCCTGCTTTGGAAGTATTATTCCTCATCCCATCCAATTACCATTTCTATCAGCTCTTCTGAAAGATTATGCTTTTTGGGTGTTCTTCTGTAGATGTCTTTCCAGTGGCTTCACTTGATGAATGTGACAAGTTTTGTGTTTTCTCCCTCCCCTCATTGAATTGAAAAGTTTTTTTGATAAAAACAGGCCAATAAGTGCCCAAAGGCAGTATTTCAATGGCTGCTAAATCTTTCAAGGTTAGGACTTAACCTCCGTTCTCCCTAATTCAACTGCAACCTTCAGTCTGGAGCCAATCAAGAATATCAGATGATACTTAAACAATGACGGATTTCTGATATTCAGGTACAGCCTCTGTTCAATAGGATTGCAAATTCTTTGTGTGAAGAAAGTCGGTTTTGCTCTAAAGTACTGTCACAAAAAGTGAAATTACCATTTGCTTGGAATGATGCCATTCATCATTGTCAGAATACTAAGCATTGTAAGTAGCTAGGCCTCTCCAAATTAATGCCTTGTTTTGCATCAGCTAAATTTCCCAAATCCTCGAGGATGGGTCATACAAAACTCATCTCACCATTTTAATTTATCAATCCAATATGAGTGCAGTGAAAGGGAGCTTCATTCAGTCTTAGCTCTTTTATTTACAGTCTAATTCTAAAAGAAAAGGAAATAAGATATGAAAATAAGTTGGAAAATAAGATAAATCTCTCAGTGAAATCACAAGATCTACTCAGTCCTGTAGCAAAACCTCTATAATTCATTTGTAGGTCAGCTCAAGGGATTAGCTATGACGTATTTGGAAATTCATTTATTTTTATTTTATTTTGCTGTTTCTTATGCATAAGGGTAATGCTGTCCCCAAGGCTTTTCTGGTAGCCCTCAAATCTTGACAACATTTGCTGTCTCTGAGGCCTAAGACAAAATTAATTTTCAAATAAACAGCATAAAAATGTATGGAGTTGTATAAATTTGAATACAAAATACATTTGTTTTCTTTGCTTCCATACATACATACATACTGTCAGTTCAGCCAAAAACCATAATATGACATTGAAATTAATGACCATATGTACATCGTGAAAGTCAAAAAAGTTTTCCTCTTAGTTTAGTAAAATAATGTATTTTTTTTAATTTGCACTTTTTATGTACTCTATAAAATGTATGTAAAGGGAAAATACATATTAATTGTACTGCTTTTGGTAAGTACATTACAAACTAGTATCTCTTCTTCTAGAGTATGAAAATAGACCTATTACAAGGTCCTGGATTGCTCTTCTTATTTGCAAGTACATCTTGAAAAACGTAATGACATTTTCAGTGGAAATGAAATAATAAGCAACTTTATACCCGACACTCTCTTTTATCAGGTGAGTAAAAATAGTGCTTGCACAGACAAGAACAGTACAGTGCATTCAATGACTGCCGAATCCAGCAGAAAATTAGATCAAAGGGGAGGAAAAGAATAATTCAAAATGAATTCTAGTTTTTTCTAAAATAAAACAAAACAAAAATTCTGAAAACCAACATGGGGGGTCATGCTATCACAAGAACTTAGGCAAACATTTTGCTAATGTTTAAATATGATACACAACTACATTCTTCTCTTGGTAATCAGTCAATCTGGGTGCAATCCTGCAAATTGCTGAGTGCCTTCAGTTCTTATTGACTTCACTGGGAGTTTAAGGCATTCAGTATGCCACATGGTCAGGCCCCTAAAGAACTCAAAAATAAGTCCCTAGTACAGTTAAATTAAAACAATGTCTCTCTTCAGAATAGTTTTAAAAAATCACTCCACAAGGGGGCTTCAGGCACACTTGTAATTTTTGTTGTCTTTCATGCATTCCTAAGTGCTGAACCATGCCCATGAGCTGACAGTCATTTGCACACCTGATCTCCATTTCTCTGCAAAATAGTGATTTTCAAATGTGAAGGGGTCAAGGTAAAGAGATTGCCCATCAAAGAATAAGGTCAGTGCAGATGGCACTGTTACTTTGACTTTGTGCTGTACCACAGTGTTAGTGTGTGCATTCTCAGGATAGTTTTCTCCTAATTTTGTTACAAGTTTGAAAGGAACCAACACTGATCTGTAATATCAGCTTGCCTTTCTGTGTGTATTGTGAGGTAAAGGAGAAATATTAGGTCAGATTCTCCTCTGTTTTATAGGTGAGTAGATCCAGAGTAATTCCTTTGAAGTCCATGGAATTACACTGGTGTAAATCCAAGGATATTCGTGCCCATTGTCAAGTCCCGAATTGTCTTCTGTGACTAATTTGAATGGTCTTCTCCCCCCATATTGTCCTGAACTATTTGAATATGTTAGGTTTTGATTTTGCCTACTGACCAGCATTCTCAGCTATTGCAAATGTATTATTGTTATTTATTATTATTATTAAATATTTATAGGCTTGGAAGGATTCAGTTTTTATCAGTAAATGTCAATTTCACCATACACACACACAAATCAACAAAAATATTGCCATTTGTAATGCACAACATTTACTGACAGGCAAAGTAAGAGAAACGATGCTTGACAACTTATTGGAGTATGATTTAAGGATGTTTACTTTGTACATTTTGACATGTGATGTTGACAATTTGTGTTTTTAATGGTTAAAAAGTTTTAACTTTTTGGATCTCAGTATCTACTGTCATTAATGATTATTGTCTGACCCCCGCATAATTTCCTGCAATTGTGAAAATTTAACAAATAAAAAATGCTTGAAAATGAACAGTAATATGTTGAAATTATAAAAAGTACAAAAATTGAATTCTGCTAAGGCTACATATTTATATTACTGTAGGTCCTAAAGACACTCTAAAGTCCCATAGTGTTGTATAAATGCTTAGTAAGAGATAGTAAGTCTCTGCCCCAGAGATCTTGCAGTCTAATGAGATTAGATGAAATATTCTTATACCTATGTGGGATAACTTAATCTTTAACTGAGAAGTGCATCAATGTGGTAGTCACTCCGTCGTACATTTGTGCAATGTCCACGTCTTCTTAACCCAAACCCAGGATCAATTCATGAATAAATAGCTTGGTAACGATTAGAGTTAAAATTTGTATAGCACTTTGAAAATAGAAGTTGCCATGAATTTATTATTATTTATTATTTAACACGCTAAGTGAAATATTTTGATTAATAAAATATTACAATAATAGCAATAAATGGGGTTTTTTTTTGAGGAGGAGGAGAGGATAAAGGGGGCTGGTGAACTGCTGGGTTCCCCCACTTCTGCTGACATCCTCCTTAAGAGTCCAGCATTGCAGTGACTCTCCACCCAGCCAAGGAGGGATAAATGAAAATTATTTCAGAACCATTTAATGTTGGATTGAACATTGGCCACATGAGGTTGCTTAAGGGCACCTTTGCAGTGCTCCAATTGTTTGCTGACCTGGGAATTCAAGAGGACCTGAGGACTCAAACTCCAGTCTTCTGTATGACAGCTAAATAATCTACTGGGCCAGCCTAAAATTAACTTTTGTAAAAATATCGTATTAAAATAGTACTTTTTTTAATAATAGCTTTTGTTACAGTGCTAGTATAGGGCCTTTTGTCCCCAGAGATTCCTCCTTACAGGCTATATGCAAGTTTCATTTAATCCACCAGTGAAATGCAGCTATGTTGAGTCTTGGAGGTGAAATCTGCAGCTGTTGGGGAGAACACATCCCTGTCCCAAAGCCCCTTTACACTGGCCTAAGGGGACTCTAAAGCAGCCAGAAGGCTCCCCAGGGAATACCTCCATCTCCCCACCAGATGCTAACCCCCATGTAGTGAGTAGGACCAGGACTGTCGTATACCTTGACTATTCCTATAAGGGCTGCTATCAGTCAGGCATGAAAGCTCTCCTAACAGTGCTGGGAGTTATCCCAGGACCGGGGAGGTACAATGGACTCCTCAGTCCCTATGCCATGCTCAGCACTGGCACAGGGGTAAATTCTCCTCAACAGCTTGCAAAAGGCTTTTTTTGGCATTATATTATGCCAGACCTGCTAAATTCAGCTCTCTCTCCATTACTCTGATCATTTTAATGACCACTTACCACTAAATATAAGCCAAACTTTACTCACCTTACTCACACGAGCAGTCCCATAGAGGCCAATGGGTCTAGTTACATGAGTAAGGGGTGCAGGTGTTGTCTCATACTGTGGGCCTGTTTGGAGGAGCTATGGTCTCGTCTTGGTTCCTTGCGGGAAGATAGCAAAGAAAATGAGGTCTAAAAGAGGAGAGATACTGAAACTACGTTCTCACCCTTAGAAACAATCTCTCCAGACAAGGCTTGAGCAGGGCCGGCTCTAGGTACCAGCAAACCAAACACGTGCTTGGGGCGGCACATTTTCAGGAGCGGCATTCCAGCCATTTTTTTTTTTTTTGCTTCGGGCGGCAGAAGCCTAGAGCCAGCCCTGGCAGCAGCAGCACATGGTGCGCTAGGGGCACCCTGGGGCTGCTGCGGTTTGCGCTGCCAGCCACGGGGAAGAAGCGCCCGCACCTTGTGGCTGGGCCAGGTGGGCTCTGAATGGGGGACACTCTGGCTGGGGGCTGCCCTGCGGGGTGCACGGAGCCGCCTGCAGGTGCCGCAGAGCAGCTCCCCCCAGCGCCACAGCTGGGGCTGGGCGAAGCGGCCTGAGCTGCCCAGGGGCTGTGGCAGGGCGGCCAGAAGCAGCAGCAGCAGCGGAGTCATAGAGGGCAGGGCGCTGCCATGTGGGGCCTGTGTCCTGCTCTCTGGAGCTTCACTCTCTCTGGGGCTGCCCTGCCCCGGCTCCTTAACCCCTTGCTGGGGCAGTCTCCCTGGCTCTGCCCTCCCTGGTCTTGGCCAGTCCTGGAGGTGGGAGCTCAGGCTGGAGGGACCCTGAGCTGAGGCCTGGCCCGGGAGCCCCTCTGCTTATCCTGACCCTGCCAGCACCAGACCAGCTGGAGGCGAAGGGGGAGTGGGTGGAGTCAGCACTGGTAGGGGGGAGCCCAGGGCTGGGGCAGCAGGGAGTGGAGTGGGGTGGGAGGCAGAGCCCAGCACTAGGTCAGCAGGGCACGCGAGTGAGGGAGAAGAGAGAGCCCAGGACTGGGGTGGCAGGGGTGTGGGTGGGAGAGCCCAGGGCTGGGGTGGCAGGGGGTGTGGGTGGGAGAGCCCAGAGCTGGAGTGGCAGGGGGTGTGGGTGGGGGAGAAGAGAGAGCCCAGGGCTGGAGTAGCAGGGGGGTGGGTGGGGGAGAAGAGAGAGCCCAGGGCTGGAGTAGCAGGGGGTGCGGGTGGGGGAGAAGAGAGAGCCCAGGGCTGGAGTAGCAGGGGGTGCGGGTGGGGGAGAAGAGAGAGCCCAGGGCTGGAGTAGCAGGGGGTGCGGGTGGGGGAGAAGAGAGAGCCCAGGGCTGGAGTAGCAGGGGGTGCGGGTGGGGGAGAAGAGAGAGCCCAGGGCTGGAGTAGCAGGGGGTGCGGGTGGGGGAGATGAGAGAGCCCAGGGCTGGAGTAGCAGGGGGGGTGGGGGAGAAGAGAGAGCCCAGGGCTGGAGTAGCAGGGGGTGCGGGTGGGGGAGAAGAGAGAGCCCAGGGCTGGAGTAGCAGGGGGTGCGGGTGGGGGAGAAGAGAGAGCCCAGGGCTGGAGTAGCAGGGGGTGCGGGTGGGGGAGGGCATTGGTGGGGGGTGGTGAGAGCCCAGGGCTGGGGTGGGGTGCAGCCAAAAATTTTTTTGCTTGAGGTGGCAAAAGACCTAGAGCCAGCCCTGGGCTTGAGGACATCGATGGTGTAACCTTTGGTTATGTATTCCCAATTAGTAATTTAAAAATAAACAATAAAACCAAACTGAATTCTTTAAGGTTTGAGGCTCCAGGGTGGTTACAGATAATTAATTTAGTGGAGGACTGTGAATGACACAATGGTGATAAATTTAAAAACTTTATTTCATATAAAATAATTAGTTAAGCAACCAGGCATTACAGTATAGCCCTGCATTTATACTCACGTTCTAAGATGAAATGATGCATTTAGTGGTGAACGGTCCCTAAATGAGAAAAATGGTGATAATCCTTTCTTTAACAGGGCCCTGATGGTGGATGGGCATGCCTAATCTAAAATTAGTGTGCTACCCTTTTTGTAATCAATTATAATAATGCCACTTATTTAATTAACATTAAATCTTCCTTTTACCAGATCTATCTTTCCACTATTATCATTAAATTTTTTCTACTTTCTCTTTGGCTATTTAAAATCAAGCATTGTCTTAATTAACATTTATGTAAATGCCATACCAATAACTACCAATACTGTTAGCATTTTCCAAAATGTTAACATTTTATCTAAAACATTCATAAAAACCAATAAGGACCAAAGCATGTTCACAACAACTTATCTTTAATTTGCTTTTGAGCTGCCTTTACTTCACTCATATTTTATCAGGCCTTGCTTGACTATTGTCAAACCTATTTTTAGGAATACTTTGGGCCTACTTACATTTTAACACTTTTCTATATATACATAAGCAAGCAACACCTCTATAGGCTACAGTTGGGGTAGGCAAGTGGAGAGAAGCTTGAACAGTGCTATGCCTGGTTTGTGGAGAGCAGACTTTGGCCTCCATGGCTGGCCATCTAGCTTCCATTGACGTCGATCCACTGAGGGCCTGCGCTTCCTCATGAAGTCAGTGGAAAGCTCCCCATTGACTTCAATGGCAGGAGTAGGACCTTACAAAATGGTAGGAAGGGACAACTATCACAACTACATTTGCAAATAAGGCATCTCCCTTCTATTCTCAGTCCCCTCCTCACTGACTTGCAGGGACCTGCAAAGTTGCGTAGAATAGAGCTTTAATAGCTTAGTAACAAAAGTTGTTTATTTAAAAAAAGCCTTTTTCAGTAGCGTGACATACAGCCTCAGTTCTGGAGCACAGCAAGTTTCAGGATTGAATGTCCCAATTTAGTGCCAGCTCCATTTTTTAAATAAGCGTCTGTGAAATATTTCTAACCAAAGAAATACTCATTTAATCACTGAATTGTTTTGCTTATTGTCACCATTAAGATAATTTATGTGAAGTAGAGAAAGACATCTCAAGTAGTTTGCTGTAAAATATATTGGGTGGAACTTCTGAAAAAACTGAAGGTAACGAGGGCCCCAGTAATGTAATTGGCTATCTGTATCACGAAAATTACACAAATTTTATGTAATTTGCCCATCTCTGTGAAATAACAAAAGGATCCTGGGTGTCTGTCAAGCATTCCTTTTTTCAGCCTGGGCCTTTCTGTTGTGTATATCCAAATTGTCAGTGTACTGAAGGCACACTCTTACCTTTCTGTGGAAATTTTCTCTTAAAAGGATACAGTAGGTTAACCCTTTCAAAGCTGTTTGCCTTTTTCTTTTAGAAACTATTGTTCAGTCTTTGAGGGAAAAATTGTGGGGCAGATCCTCAGGTGATGTAAATCGATATAGATCCACTGATTTCAATGCTATGCTGATTTATACCAGATGAGGATTTAGTCCCTTCTCTTCAGGAAATCATGTTCAACTTAGTGCAGCCACTGATTCAAACTAACGTGATATGATCTCCATTCCTGTCAGAAGTGGAGGAAAAAAACCAACAAAGCACATTTGAAATTTCAGAAACTCTCTGACTTACATATATGAGAGCAATTTTCATAATTCAGAGTTATTCATGTTAATCTTTTGAAGGAAGACAGTCTGAGAACTGACCCAACCTCCTTTCCTTTCATTCTATCCCCAAAACACCTGCAACTCTCAGCAGAGTAATCTATGAGTTGCTGTGTCTCTTGTCCACTTATTGTCCTGTCTAGTGCACTCCACAGTGGAACTAATCAACTGCCTTGAATGAAGCACTGCTTGCAAGCTGAATTCCTTAAAGCTCCTGAAGTATTCAGCAATGAGAAGGAATCTTTTAGTATGATTTGCTCCACATTCCAAACTCACTTATAGAAAGAAAATAGATGATTAACAGGTTGAGAGAGACAGATTTAGAACTGGTTTGGCCTGCCCAGAGTTCCTTCTCCGGTCCCCCATGCTAATAAGATGTTTGGATCCCCTGCATCCAGCCATCTTCCATTGGTTTATTAACCTTAATGAACAAATCTGCTACTTTACTCATAGGTGAACAGAAAAGGTCACTCGCCACTCTGACAAATTGCTGATACATTTACACTACAACATTTGTGATGCAATCACAAAATAGCACTGTTGACCTTTTTTTCCCCTTCAGTGAAGTGCCAGTGTGTTTTGTGGCACCTTATTGTGACCATTACCTGTGGAGTCTGGGCTGTCTGCCAAGGAGCACCCTCTGTAGTAACAAAGGGATAATCATTTCCATTTGGAAAAGATTAGCTGTTGTAATTTTGCCCTGTTTCAAGGTACAGAAGCAGTCAACAACTTGGTCCTGGAGCATAATGCAGAGAAGGTGTAAAACATAACCATACATTTTAGCCTTTTAAGATTAATACAAGAACCAAAGAAATGCATTCTCCACCATAAAGAACAATTAGAGTGAAGCTGGTCTTCACAAGGAGAGGACTGTATGTATATATATTGCTTGTAAATGTCACACTTGAAAGTCACATTTCTGGCCAGTAATGGATTGTAGATATTAACAAAAAGGATACAAAATGAAAAAGTATCTTCAGAATTAAAAGCTAGCCCACAAAAGAAGATACTTAAGAAGAATCAAAGACAAAATGTATGCTGCAATGATGGAGCTTGGTTGGAATCCAGTCGACCCAAGTGATGGTACAACCCTCTGCAGTCCACAATGAAGTTTCAGTGTGGTTCTCTGATGACTGTTTAGAATGTTCTGTGACACAGTTTGAAGGCCAAATTTCAGCTCTTTTGGTAACCAATGTCAAATTCCCCTTGACTTCACTGGGACTAGCTTTTTGCCTTTACTGTTGAATATGGAAGTGGAGATGGTCTCTCTTTAAAATGTATCCATCAGGAAAGCTGATTAATGTATTAAGAGCTCTCATGGGAGTTATGTTTTATGACTTACTGAGAAAGAGATGTATTTGTATTTGGTACGGAAGGATATAAAAAAGGAAACCATTTAAGAAAACATTTCCAGAACTGTGTGGCTGTGTTTGCCTAGTTACAAGATCATACTTGGTAGACCTGGTTATTACCATCCAAACGAGGTGCAGTAAAACACTGCACTAGTCAGCAGGGACAGTGAGTGCTTTACAGTCTTGTACACTTGTATTGTGAATTAAACTCCAGACACTTAGAACCAGATTTGCAAAGGGGCCGCAAATCATATTAATAAGGGCCATTTTGCTCCTGCAGTTACTTGTATGCTCTGGTTCGATGTGCACTCTCAAAGGTTTTGTTGATTTTGTTGTTGTTGTTGTTGTTTTTTTTCTGCATGCAGAAAAATGTGCTTGCACAATTTTGGAAGCTGCTTCTATGAGTTTGACCTTGATTTCTAAAGTTTTCTGCTTTTTTTGTTGCATGCAGCTAGCTCTGATACATAGACATATGTGGACTAGAAACAGGTTAAAGGGCACTGTACACGCTGCAGTATTCCTATCTCCAGCTGTGAGCTTTATGGACATTTATCTTATGGAAAATCTGTAACTTTGAAAATTAAATAAGAATGATGTGGGCCCGATTTTTCAGAAGTGCCGAGCGTCCAAAACTCCATGTGAAGTCAGCTGAAGCTGTGGATGCTCAGCGTTCCTGCACACCAGACTTTGTGCACATACAGACAGCCTAACTGGCTTCCTCCTTGTTTTGTCTAAACCATGAGTTTGGGTCACATCCCAGATGTGCTCACTAGTGTTGAGATACCAACTGGAAGGATTCTACGGTATGAGTTTAATAAACTGGGGAGATGTCACACTGATTTTCTTTATGCTACAACAACAGATGAAATCTCTTATATTTCACACACTCTTGCTTTGACAGGAATTTAGAATTTGTCAGAAGAAACCCTTACAGAAACTTTTTCAAAGTCCTTGATTAGGCCTTTGAATCCTACTGAGTTTGGCTAATAGCTGGAAAGTTAGAGCTCCATGTTACAGGAGTGTATTTGAACTTGGAAAAAGCATAGATGACAGATGACTGGCTGCTCTGACTCAAATGTGAAGGACTAAATAAGTTTGAGATCATCAGCCCATTCATTTTTTTCCTTTTATTTTTCGTATTTGTTTTATGTGGTGAACTAATAAGAAACAAAGAAAAATCTGTTGAATGACTAATCATAGTTATTGGAGCAGGAAAATAAGCCATTCAGATCCACTTCCCGATTTGCTGTGAGTGGAAGAATCATTCACTGTGGTGAATCATAGCAAGTAGAACTGCCTGAAGTTACTGTTTTCTGAAGTTTAAATTACCACCAGCATGCATGGAATAAACAAAGGTATTTATTCAGTTGTTTTAAAAATGACACATTTTCTTTATTTGTTATTTTAAATATGCTCTAGTAGGACCAGCTCATGACTTTACTTCATGATATCTGAGACTTAAGAATGTTTCTGCCTTTTCTTTGACTAACTATTTGATTTCCAGGTTAAAATGATGTCAGAGTAGATGGAGAGAAGCATTTGCTTTCATCTTTAACAGTCAAAATAGTGAGATGAGGTTTGAGCCATAACTTTTCAATGATTGAAATATTCTTTCCTTTTATTTTTTCCTGTTTTTTTCCATCTGACCTACCTTTTGATGTGTTCACACTTGTGTTCACAACAACAATATTGGTTAATGGTAAAAATGTGCCTGATTCTGATTTATATCATCTGGGCATGTACCACTGCAAGTATCTTGAAAATTCTACTCCTACTACCTCCTTATCTGAGAGAGGAATTACACCAAATTATTTATCTGAGGGCCACATTACTGTAGATCTTTCTAAGTCTACTCATTACCCTCAGCACAAGCTATGGTTTTGGAGGGCAGTGAAGCAGGAGGTGATACCCCGGTAATGAATTTGTCAGCCAGTCTTGTTTCTCTCTGAGGCCTGGTACCAGGAGATAGGTAGCTCTTTACAACAAAAATATAGCTTCTGAAAGTCAGCTAGTTGGGCTGGCATAGGAGTGGGTATAAAACTTGGGGTCACACAGATTTAACAAATCATTAAATTTGTTCAGCACAGCAGTAGGTTACAACCATTCTTGCTCCAGCATGTTACAGTTGTCATTTCATATCATTCTCTAGGTCCTCAAGGGCAGAAGTGTAGCATATATTCTCTTCTAGAGTAAAGCATTCATGCTCCCACTGTCTGCCAAGTTCAGCCCTGGCATAAGCAGGTGCCACCTCTGATGAAGCCAGTCTTCTGTGGTGGCTCACATAAGTGCTCAATTTGGCTTTCCCTTTCTTTCACCAGACAGACCATCTAATTGGATATAGGCAGCAGGGGATGTTGGAATTTCTTTTTTCCATTAAAAGGGCCATATCCTCCAAGTCTGTAGAATCATTATCCTTTGATAAAATTCAAAAAATTAATCTGCTTGTATTTTAATTGCTGAAAATATAGAAGCCAAACAAGTACTTAGAGAGAGGAGACATGAAACTCAAGTTACTATCAGCTTCAAAAATCACATTTGTGTTTCAAAATCTGGACCTACAGTAGTTGTAAGTAAAACCTAAGATTACTGTTAAGGACAGAAGTAAACAGATTTTTATTTTTTTTAATTTTTTTTTTTCAACTCAGATTCTCCCTTGCTGAAAATATCCTTATAAATATCTGCCAGGAAGCTGAAAAATATTTAGACTTTATTTTAAAAAGTAAAGAAAAAATTTGCTGTATCTCCCACTCAGTGTTGCTGTAAAAAGTCAAAGTGACCAGATCCTCAGCTGATGTAGCTCCACTGTAGCCAATAAAACTAATTTACGTTAGCTGACGCTCTGGCCCTGAGCCTCTAATTTGACAGATCAGGTGTGAGGAAAGGCATTCATAATCAATGCCTATTGGAGAATCTAAATGAACACAATTTATTATTTTTTCTTCATAGAATTTTACCAGCATTATGAGGAGAATTTTGCTTTGTTCAGAACTACAGCGCTTATTATAGTGTTTTTAAATGATCAGTCCAGAGTTTGAAATAATACATAGTGCTTTTATGGTTTTTTGTATGTTCAAAGTGCTTCTCATGTATTCAGGAATCTTTGCTATAGCCCCAACTCTAACTCTTTGTTCATTCTAAAGTCTTTGTTCATTTGTTCTGCTTGTAAATTCTCCGGCAAAGACTGTCTCTTTATCTGTGTTAGTACAAGCACCCATCAAAATAAGGACCCAGTTCTAGTTGGCACTTTGGGTGTCAATGTAACATAAATATTTATTACTTAATCAGTGGGTAAGGTAAGTATATTGAGCCAGATTCTCAGACAGTATAAATTGGTATGGTTCCATTAAAATCAATGGAGCTTCGCTGATTTTAGTCACTTGAGAATCTAGCTCTCTATTTCCATTTGGCAGATTGGCACGCTCAGACACTGACAGGTTGGCTCAGCAAGGCTTGTGGGTACTTGACACTTCTGAAAACCAGTCTTCATATTTAGGTGCCTGGGTTGCGTATCCAAGTTTAAAAGTGTTGGCTTAGGGTTTAGGTGTAGAACTTTGGAGTGCCTGGCTCTTAGCCCAGGGCATACTCCCTTATGCCACCCTGTCTCTCTCTCTTACTCTTGGGCTGCTCAGCAACGGCAAGGTTTAGACTGATGTCTAATGTTGACTTCGTTACCCAGTGAGTTTGTATGCTAGCTCAAGGGTATCAAGTTGACAGATGTCTTATTTTTGGACTATCACATTCACCTGAGACTGCTGCTATGAACAATGACCTCCCTTATCTCATTCACCTTGTTTATTGTTTCTGCCTTAGTTTCTCATGCAAGGGTCAATCATGCTGTGGAGCAGCGGTCTCACTAAGATGTTTTTGTTAGCATTTGAACCACAGCAGTGGCTGGCACCTGTATCATGTTTCAGACGAACACTCAAAAGTCTGCATTTTACTAATGGTAAAACTATGACCCAGACGAGCAAGTCAGGAAATTCAAGTTGAAGATTGACATGTTGTCCTGGGATCACCCTTACCATATCTAGGTATGGTATGGCAGCACATGTGGTATGAAATACCATTTGTCAACTGGCGATTTGTGCAATGCCTGGGTGCAGTGTGATGCACTAAGGATGGAATATGAACCATAAATCTTTCTGGTGTTCTTAGTCATTCATTTTGTCCCTACCTTAATAGTTCATACAAGTTTTGGGGATTAATTGACTTTAAGTGGGAAGTCTCTAATAAAAACATGTAGTATAGAGACACTGACATTCAGTAGGTTCTTTTGAGCCTTTGCAATGTACCAGAGAGCAAGCAATGGTCTGGTCATAGGACTAGGAGTTCCTGAGCTTCATTTCTGGCTCTGACACTTGCTCTCTCTGGCCGTGGGAAAGTTCCTTAGCCTCTCTGCCTCAGTTCCCCTATACGTTAAAGATAGGTAATATTTAGTTACATACCTCACAGCAGTGTGTCAGGATGAATTCTTCAGACCTAAATCCTCCTTTTAAAGAAGGGGCCATTGAAGGCCCTGCATGCATGAGGTCTGTCACAGCAGGAAGGTGCATGCCCTCTGTGTCATGAAGCACAACTCTGCTGCAGCCTCAGTAGTGGCATGTAGGTATGTGGGGTTTTGACCTATGGATCTCTTACTACATTGATCCACTGGTCAAATATAACTATGTGCTGAGTCCATTCATACTCATTGCATAATGAATCCATGTGCTGCATGAGAGGAGGGACTAAGGAAGTTAAATTTCCCAGGGAGATATGGCAACTGTGGATTGGCTCTACACTTCCCTGCACCAGCGCAGATGGCAGTGTACCAGGGGAAGGGCATATGATAGGAATGCTGTTTTTCTTCTCTTGGGAGTTCTGCTAGTTGAGAGCAGCTTTAGTTTATGACCTGGTGTAATGTAGCTAGGGTGACCAGACAGTAAATGTGAAAAATCAGGTTGGGGTGGGGGGGTAATAGGATCCTATATAAGAAAAAGTCCCAAAAATCAGGACTGTCTCATTAAAATCAGGATATCTGGTCACCCTAAATGTAGCATGCATGTGTGAGAGAACTGCTCCCTAATTATTGGCCCACAGAGAAGATAAGGGACCTGCTATTACTACCTGCTAAGGGAGAACTCCTTTAGCTTAAACAGTAGAGGCCTGTGTTTTTGGAGCAGAAAGACTGCGGTTCTTTTTCCAGTTCCCCAAGGAGCGTTCGTGTGTTTGTCTTCAGTGAGTGGATTTCTTTTTACACAGGGATATGCAGAAGTGCTAAAGGCAGAGTGTGCAATGGGAATGTATTATTTCCTGGCCACCCTTGCCACTCCTTCTCTTTTGTGAGCTCTACCCATTTTTTTGGCCGGCATTCCTTCTGTATGATTTTATAAGTGAGAAGTTTTTCTTTAAAAATATATTAAAAAAGAGTCTGAAATCATTCATTCCACACCAAAGTTTTGTTTAAAATTCCAAGAGAGATTATAAAGGGAAGTCTTAAAATATTGATCACTACGGTAAGAAAAATCCCATGTATGTTCTTTTTGGTTAAAATTTTAAAATTATGCAAATCACATTAATTTTTAAATCTTCCAAATTTGTAATTGTGTTCCAACACCTAAGGCTTTTAAATCTCTTTTGTCCTCTTATAAATGTAGACTTTTTTTTTGTTTGACAAAGTCTACACATGCTACTTCTAATATTTGTAAGCTTTAATTAAACAAGTTACTCCAGATTTAGGGTTAAAATGGCTTGGCACTTTGATGGGAAAAGAACGATGTCACAAACAATCTACCCTTAGTGCAAACAGTCCTCGCCCATGAGAACAGTCTCCTTGCTTTCAAAAGTGTTTGCAGGCTTGGTCCCTTGGTTGGGGTTAGACTTTTTGATTTTAGGCACATCCTGAACAAGGGTTGGTGCAATAAAATGCATTGCCTCAGGAATAGCCATAGGAGGCATTGTGACTCTGCCATACTTCTGAATCATAATTGCCCCGCTACTTGCTCCTGTGGGGGGAAAGGAGAGTAATTTATTGTTGACCTATATCAGCTACAGACAAATCAGCTACTCTGGCTGGTGAGCTGAGTCAAAATTTCATCCCTTCCCTTCCCACTCACTGACCACCTGCTCCAGGAAGGGTGTAAGTGGGTAAGTAGCCCTGTTTTCTCCCAGGTCCAGGAAGTTCACAGAGACGTATGAAGTGTGTAGTGTCCAGAGATTACTCAGTGCTTAAGATGCTTGAAAGAGATCTATGTTGTTCTGTGTCTGGTTCCAACTGGCTGTAGACAACAAGTTGAGTCTCACAGTGCCTTGCCCAGATTGTCAAGGAATGCACAGTCCCCAGTAACGCAAAGGGAGTTCTTACTCTCATTGTACAGGTACATGGACCTTGTCACAGTCTACCCCTTGGACTGTATTAAAAGGTCCCATGGATCTAAAGGTTCAATCAGTCCAACTGAATTGGCTGAGAATTCAGTCAGTTGAGTGAGATGCCTTCTTCAGGATGAATATGATGCTGACTCAGGATCTCAAGATGGAATTGGAACCAAGTATCCTTGGTGATTCCTCTCCATTATTTTTTCCATGTTGTTTCTGTAAGCTGCAAGAGCTTCTTTTATGTCTAAAAGGGTTAATTCTAATGGAATGTGGGGAAGGGGGAATTTGTATTCCTGAGACACATAATTGAATAATAACAGTTTATTAGAAATTGCTAAATATGAAAGACATTTAGAATATGTCAAACTAACATTAAGCACAACTGAGAACCTCTCAGTCTCACTGGAGAACAGTTACTGACATGAGTAGGCCTATTCAACTCAATGGGAGCCAAGCGTGTAATTGAGAAGAGAACTTGACCCACTGACATACATTATAAGCTCTTTGGGTAGGAATTTTTCATTATGTGGGTATAGCAAGCACCTAGTGTGAGCGGGGATTTTGGATACTACCACGGTGTAATAATAAAATATTTGTGGACTTTTTACGCTTCTTGAAATACTGTTCCGTAATGTATATGGTTGGTAGAATGAAAACTGACCACAATGGTACTACTTATGTGTGTAAGTGCTCATCAGTGGGAGTAAGTGTTGGCAATCTTAGCCGCATATTTATTAATAATGTAGATCTTGATTTATTTTTTTTAAATAAAGATAATTTTTTCAAAGCAACATAATGGCTGAAATGTTGGCCTCATTTAAGTCAATGAGAGTTTTGCTACTGATTTCATTAGTGCCAGGATTTTTATGTTTGAGCAAAGATTCAGCTGTAATTATTAGGTCAAACTTCCTCTGCTGTATAAAGCCCCACAGGTAACAAAGCCATTGCACCACATAGCACGATACACATTTATGGATTATATCCACCCATGTTATCTTACAACCCAAGTAAACCAGATTGTCAGTAGACAATTATGGTTTTTGCTTGGTTTATTTTGATTGGCCTGGTCTCAGCTTTCCATAGTGCTACTGTGTTTGTAAAAACAGATCATTAATGATAACAACAGATGACATGTGTCTGAAATATTGGGTGGATGAGTGAGTTAGATTTTTGTCTGCACTGTGACAGCACATTTGCCAGGCTGTCACTAGGTTGAGAGAGCTGCAAGATTAGGACCTTATTGTGGGAATGTTTGCACAACACTTGTTGCTATAAAGCATCTTCACACTTTAGCGGATGAAATCTGGACGCCTAGACACAAACTGTTAAGAAATAATCATAACAATTAGCTAATGTGTCAACAATTAGCACTTTCCATCAACCTGCATTGAATGGAGCCTCTTCTTATCCACATGCAGACAAATATGCAGTGATGTAGTAAAGAAAAGCACGGGAGTTGGCTGCCCCAGTCCCTTGCTGTAGCCAACAAAATCCCCTGGGTATTGTTTACAATGATTATTCTTCCATTATGATATTATTGCATAGGCCAGGGGTGGTAGCTAGACTGAAAATAAGCTTCTTTTTCTTTTTTCAAAAACTCTTGGCTGCTCTTACAAAAGTACAACAGAAACAACTGCTGTGAAAAGGTCAGCCAGTAACAGTACTTTAGTGTTTAACTGGTGAATATTTCAAAAAAGTATTTCTAATATTTTACCATTTGGAAATTTTTCAGTGCATCTCAGGTCCAGCACGACTCAATCATTGTAAGATTTCCATGGTCTCTGGTAGGAATTGTTTACAATGGATGTATTAGAGTCTGCTACCATATCTGCCACACATTGGGCAAAATTTGTTTTAATGTCCTTTTATGTGGTATGATACTGCCAGTTATAAAAAGACCAAAAACTATTTTTCTAAAGTATAGATCCATAGGTAAATACCAAAGTGAGCTGAAATATGTCTTCAAAACAATGTTGGAACTACTCTTAGACCTACAGTAGATTTTTCAGAGAAGGAGAATTCCACTTAGGAGAAGGATAGGTTCTTCCCATGGGGGAGGGATAGCTCAGTGGTTTGAGCATTGGCCTGTTAAACCCAGAATTGTGAGTTCAATTCTTGAGGGAGCCATTTGGGGATTGATCCTGCTTTGAGCAGGGGGTTGGCCTAGATGACCTTCTAAGGTCCCTTCCAACCCTAATAATCTATGATTCTCTAAGGAAATTTATTTCTGGAATGTTTAATGTAATACATAGGATCTCTAATGTCAGACAAACTTAAAGTATAATAGGTTTGATGATGGTTTCTCTGTTTAACTATGTAGCTGGAGCTAAAGTGAAACCAGCTTAAAAACAAGCAGTGTAGTTTTAAAAGTAACACATTTCCTGACTGGAAGCCAATGCAAGTGATTTAAAACAAGATTATGAGCACCATCTAATCTGATTCAGAACCTTGGTAGCAGAGTCTGGACCCATGTGTTCATGTTTACAAATGATCTGGAGGACTCATAAGCAAGGGATTATAATAATAAAAACAGAAAGGCACAGGTAGGTGAATGAACATGTCTACACAAGTAAAGGACAGAAATTAACAGATTTTAGCAATTTTTCTAAATTAAAACACACACTATTTTTACATATGATATGGGAGGGGAGAAAGGACAATCTTGTAGTTCAGTCATACAAGTGGATTCTCTTCCCAGCTTTTCTAAAATCTTCCTATGGGAAGCCAACAAACCTTAATGTGCCTCAGTTTCCTCTTCCTTAAAAGGATTATAATAATACCTACCCTCCTAACCCTTCCTCCTCCTCCCACAGTCTCATATTAATTAATGTTTGTGAAGTGCTTTGAGATCCTTGGATGGAAGGTGTTATAAATGTTCTAAGTATTATTAATATTGGGAAATGTAGTCATTAAAAGTATGAGAGATACTGGTCTATTGGGCTGCATTGGTAGGAGCATTGCCAGCAGATTGAGGGAAGTGATTATTCCCCCCTGTTCGGCACTGGTGAGGCCACATCTGGAGTATTGCATCTGGTTTTGGGCCCCCCGACCCCACTACAGAAAGAATGTGGACAAATTGGAAAGAGTCCAGTGGAGGGCAACGAAAATGATTAAGGGGCTGGAGCACATGACTTATGAGGAGAGGCTGAAGGAACTGGGCTTATTTAGTCTGCAGAAGAGAAGAGTGATGGGGGGATTTGATAGCAGCCTTCAACTACCTGAAGGGGTGTTCCAAAGAGGATGGAGCTTGGCTGTTCTCAGTGGCGTCAGATGACAGAACAAGGAGCAATGGTTTCAAGTTGCAGTGGGCTAGGTCTAGGTTGGATATTAGGAAAAACTATTTCACTAGGAGGGTGGTGAAGCACTGGAATGGGTTACCTAGGAAAGTGGTGGAATCTCCATCCTTAGAGGTTTTTAAGGCCCAGCTTGACAAAACTCTGGCTGGGATGATTTATTTGGGGTTGGTCCTGCTTTGAGCAGGGGGTTGGACTAGATGATTTCCTGAGATCTCTTCCAAACCTAATCTTCTATGATTCCATGAGAGAGATCAAGTAATAAAAAAATAAATTCTGTACAAATAAATGAGTAAGCAGAATGTCACTGCCAAAGAAAATGAACAGAACTACAACTGCATTCTTGTGACTGTTGCCACGTTAACAGATCAGCATTAAGGCCCTGATTTAGTAAAACACTTAAGCATGTGCTTACATCACATGGACATTTGAAAGAACTGTTGTTGACTTTATTGGGACTCAAGCACCTGCTTAAAGTTAATTATATACTTAAAGGCTTTGCTGAAAAGGTACAGGCTTAAACATGTGCTTAAAGTTAAACAGGTGCTTAAGTGCTTTGCTGAATCAGCTCCTAAAACTCAATCCAGCACCCACTGAAGTCAATGGAAAAACTCCCACTGATTTCAATGGGAGGTGGCTTAGGTCCTAAGAGAGAACCAAGGCTTGGATACCAGTTGTTTATGTCTATGAAACAATTACATGATGCAGAAGCATCTGAAGGAGTTTTGCTAATTGGTTATTGAATAGATTAGTGTATCAGCAGCAGCATAGACTCAGACGATGCCTGCTCCCTTCATCAGAATTTTAAAATGGTTAGATTATATGTCAAAAACAAAATGGAACAAGACAGAAGCCTGTGGGGCACTACAGATAACAACTGTGGGCCTAATCCATCCCTGGATAACTCTGTTTTACACTAGTGTAACTCTTTTCCCCCAGCAGACAAGTGGAATTACTCAAAGACAAATCAGGTCTTGTTATCCAAAGCTGAAGGTTACAGGTCTAATACAAATAATATATGATTTAAAATGACATATGTGAACTATAGTAATTCAGCTTGTCAGCTCCATGTATGATGCAAGGTAGGCAAAAAGAATACTGTGGTCAAATGTAAGACGCTGCCCCAAAATATCCAAAGAATGAAGGTAGGCGTAGTTTTTGGCTCATGTAATAGTGACAACAACTTAGGCTGCTTCACTGCTGTCCACTCTGAACCCTAAATGCTACTTTTGTAATGAGGACTTTTTGGATAAACTAACCAATAATTGCTCAGCAACAACAAGCATACTCAAAATGCTTTGCTCACCCTGTTAAGTGTGACATGTAACCAGAGTCAGAAACACCACTAGAACACAAGGATGATTCCTTCAACCTTTGTATGAAAATACCACTGGAACTGAGGAGCCCTGCGTTCAGTTCCCGGCTCCGTCACAAGCTTCCTGTCTGATTTTTGGTAAGTCACTTAATCTCTCTGAGCCTCAGAGCCACATCTGCTAAATGGGGTAATAACTTTCCTTTCTCTCACCCTTTCTCTGTTTTCTCTATGTAGATTGTAAGCTCTTTGGGGCAGGGACTGTCATTTACTATGCCATGTACAGTGCCCAGCACGAATGGGACCCTGATCTCACATGTGACTCTAGGTGCTATTGTAACACATATAATACTTTTTTTAAATAGGGAGAGTCCCCAAAGGCATACCACAATTCGTAATAAAAGCAGCACTAAACACCAACTCCAGATAACTACAATTAACAAATATAATGGACCTGGAATGTCATAGTCCAGCAGAAGAGACCATAATGCCAATTAAATCCTCCATTTCCATAGAAGCCAGTTACGAGAAAAGGTTTCCCCAAAATAAGGTTGAAATCTGACTTGGGGATCATAATGTCAGGATGCTGAAGATAGGCAGCTGAAGGCTGTCTCTCAAGGTCATAGTTTTAAATTTAAAATGTAGTACTTCATTTTTTTCTGTCTGTCCAATATCCTAATTAGGGCCCTGTGTGAAATAGAGTTCATAGTTTCATATAGAAATGGGGCTGTGTAGTCATGAATATGTTGGTTCAAAAAGTCATTGAGATACATAGTGTTCTACACCCTTCTCAAAGCCCACATTCAAAATATTGAACCGCTGTCATTGTCTTCCAAGATAAGGCAGAATGGATAGTGCAACCTGGAAAACCTCCGACACTGAGGCCAGATGGTCTCCTGAAAAGCACATATAGGCTAAAGAAAACTGATAATTTGTTCTGTGATCAAGAGAATCTCTGCACCGTTGCAGGTTTTTCCAGCTTTATCATGGCTCTTGCTGTATTTGGTGGTTTTCTTAAAATCTCAACTCTAAGATTCATGTGATTAGGTGATAATCTCATCTTGTATTTTAATGAAAAAGTATGTTTCTAGCCCTCATGGTTGCAAAGAAAACCTGAAAAATGTGAACTCCAAAGGCTCCAATACCAGAAGGCAAATAAAAAGAACCCCAAATGTATTATGTTTTAAAAATCTCATTATTTTGGAGCTACTTTTATAGTGGATCCTGATGCATGGTTTTGAAATGTCTGGGGTTGGCAATACTGCCTTTATTCAATAAGAGAGATGTTCATCCCTGTGCAGGGGGTCTGCCTATTAGGAATCAGGAGCTGGAGCATAGCCAGTCTCTGGGCATCCTAACAAATGCAGCTGGCTGGCAGTAGGTTGCCTTGTTGGTTGGAAGAGTGAGCAGACTCACTTGTAAACCCAGCAGCATCAGCAGTTCAGTGACTGCTCAAAGGATTTGCCCTTGCTTATTATAGCATCTGTGCTTCCTTGTTCTTAGCTGTGTTCTTGCCTTGGAACCAGCCTTGCTATTGCCTCATCTTGCTCCAGGTAAACTGGTCCTGACCCTTGGCTCCAATTCCTGACTTCTACTCTGACCGTTGGCTCTGGCTTCTAGCCCTGGTTCTGACCCTTGACTGTGACTGCTGACTCCTGCTCTAACCACTAAGTTTGACTACCCACGTCCAGGTCATTGACACTGCCCAATAGTCTTTGAGCTACTTAACCCGCTCAACATGGGACTGTGATGGGCTACAGTGGTTCAACGGGCATTGTGTGGGCCCTGTGCAGCAGGCTGAATTTCACCCCAGGCCATAAAAGGTGGTCAAGGAGGATGTGTATGTTTATATTGTTCAGATATAGTTAAATCATTCACCAGGAGTCCAGAGAATATCGTGAAAGGTCTCACTTGTACATAGATGAACTAACATTTCTGATGGACAAAGCTGATCAACAGAAACTGAAATCTACTCCATATATGTTTGTATCATAAATCAGTATGAAGGCAGAAAAATAAAAAGTCACAGAAATATAGACATTTGAGGCAGCCATACAAAAATAAACTGGTGTGATTCAGGGAATGGCAAGTAATGCTCAAAATGCAGAAACTAGAGCAAAAATAACACAAACCAAGCGTTCAGAATAAGCAAACTCAGAAAGGGTCTACATTTTCATAGAGCAGGCTGCACTATAAATTGTAGCAATGCCACCATTATGACGTGAAGCCCGAGGGAAGAGACTGTTATAAAAATGATAAATCACAGCCACTATGCCAGGTCTCAGTCAGACAAAGAAAGTTGATTCCATTATCAGACAGATATATAATCACTTACTAATAAGTAAGTCCATGTCCCAGTAGCTTTTAAACACTGGCTAAGCCCCATAATCAAATCTTTTCTTTGTTAGTATTTTAGTTGTCACATGAATAGATTAATAGATTACAAGGCCAGAAGCAACCACTGTTAGCATCTAGTCTGCTTTCCTGCATAACCCTGGTCATGAGACTTTCCTGACTTAATTCCAGTTTGAACTAGAGCATGTCTTTTAGAAAAGCATCCATTCTTGATGTAAAGATTTCCAGTGATGGGGAATCCACCACAGCTCTTGGTAAATTGTTCTAATGGGCAGTTACCTTCACTATTAAATATTTGAACCTTATTTCTAATCTAAATTTGTCTCGCTTCAACTTCCAGCTATTGCATCTCATTATCCTCTATGTGCTAGACTGAAGAGCCCCCCCTACTATCAAATTTCTGTTCCCCAGTCACCCCTTAACTGTCTCTTTGATAAGCTAAATCGACTGAGGTCCTTGAGTCTTTCACTATAAGGCATGTTTTTCCATCCTTTTAATCATTCTTTTGGCTCTTCTCTGAATCCTTTCCAATTTTTCAACCTCCTTCTTGAGGTGTGGACACCAGAACTGGACACATTATTCCAGTAGCAGGCACACCAGTGCCAAATACAGAGGCAAAATAATCTCTCTAATCCTTCTTGAGATTTCCCTATTTAAATATCTGAGGATTATATTAGCCCCTTTGGCCACAGTGTTGTACTTGAAGCTCATGTTCAGCTCATTATCCGCCATGACCCCAAAATCATTTGCAGAGCCACTGCTCTCAGGATAGAGCCCCACACCCTGTAAGTATGGCTTACATTCTCTATTCCTACATGTATGACTTAACATTTGGCTGTACTGAAACACATATTTGCCTGAGCCCAGCTTATCAAGCAATACATATTGTTCTCTATCAGTGACCTGTCCCCTTCATAATTTACCACTCCCTCATCTTTTTGACATCTGAAGCCTTGACTCATAATTAATTTATGTTTTCTTCCAGGTCATTGATAAAAAATGTTAACTAGTAAAGGGCCAAGAATGAATTCCTACGGGACCCCACTAAAAACACACCCGTTTGATGACGATTCCCCGTTTACAGTTACATTTTGAGACTCAGCTGTTAGCCAGTTTTGAATCCATGTAATGTGTGGCAAGTTTTTTTGCGTTGTTCTAATTTCTAAAGTAAAATGTTGTTCAGTACCAAGTCAAATGCCTTACAGAAGTCTAAAGCTGTTACATCAACACTATTACCTTTATCATTCCCTATTATGGGGGACGGATAGCTCAGTGGTTTGAGCATTGGCCTGCTAAACTCAGGGTTGTTAATTCAGTCCTTGAGGGGACCACTTAGGGATCTGGGGCAAAATCAGTACTTGGTCCTGCTAGTGAAGGTAGGGGGCTAGACTCAATGACCTTTCAGGGTCCCTTCCAGTTCTATGAGATAAGTATATCTCCATATATTAACCATACTTGTAATCTCATAAATTAGTTTGATATGATCTGTTTTCCTGGATTTATCCTTTCACCCCATTTAAAATACTGGAATAACATTAGCTTTCTTCTATAAACTTCTTCACTATTCCAAGACTTATTGAAAATCAACATTAACTGTCCAGCAAGTACCTTGACCAGTTCTTTTTAAACACTTGGATGCTGATTTAAAAATGTCTAACTTTAGAAGATACTGTTTAATGTCATCCTGAATTACAGTTGGAATGGAAAGTATTTCATGGTTATCCTATGATATAAATAAAATCCCCTGGCTTTTCCCCAAATACAGAACAGAAATATTTATTGAACACTTCTGTCTTTTCTGCATTGTTACTGTTAATTCAATTATTTTTATCTAGTAATAGAGCAATGCCTTTGCCAGGATTCCTTTTTGTTCCTAATACACTCAAAACCCCCTCCTTCTTATTGTCCTGGATTCTTGTGGCCAGGTTACTCATGGTGTCTTTTTGCTCCCCTTACCAATTCTCTACAATTCCTAGTGTCTCTTTTATATTCATTGCTATTAGCTTCCTCTTCTCCCCATCCATGTTACCATGTATTTTTGTTTGTTTGTTTATTTACAGATGCTTTCAGCTCCCCTCTAAGCCAAGTTGTTTTTTTAACCAGTGCAGCCTTCTCTCTCAATTGTGGGATTATGGCTACTTGGTCATCAAGTAAAATGCTCTTAAATAGTTCCCAATTATCATTCACATTTTTTTGTTGAAATTCATTCTCCCATCTGATTTGACTTATGATTATTTTCAGCTTTGTGAAATTGGCCCTTTTAAAGCACCGTGTGTGTATGTGTGTGTGTATGTGTGTATAATTATTGGTTGGGACTTTATTCTGTTTGCAAGTAACAAATGTAAACAAATCATCATCACATGAAATTGAGACAGAGAGTTGGAAATCATCAGCATACTGGAAAAAACATAGCCCATGTCATCTTATTAAACCTCCCAGTGGTCCCGTATAGCTATAGATGGATGAAGGTAATTATGAATGGTTGTATAGATGGATGTGGCTAGATTATGGTTATTGGTTCCAAATCTTGCTGCTATTCTCACATTCTCAGTCGTTTCCTTTCTGCCAGTATGTTGATCCAGGATGAATCCTGGTTAGAATTTCTGCTTTCTGGATCATTCTGTTGTCTTGTAAGTAACTTAGATATCTGCAGGGTAACAGATATGGCAAAACAGGCATCAGAGTGATTCATGCATAATTAAAGTCTGTACTCAGTAAGCTCCCCTCCAGTCCTGATGGTCTGCATCACTTGTGACCTTACCCCCAAAATATCACTGCCACATGCTTTGCCAAATTTTATCTTGCTGGCATTGAAAATACTTTATGACAAATTCTGCCACTCTTCCACCATTGGAGCACACGGTTCTGATTAAAACATATGCCCTGATTCTGCTCTTACTTACACTGGCATAAATCAGGAGAAATTATGCTGAAGTTAATGAAAAGACACTGGAGTAAAATGACTATCTGAGAGCAGAATCTGTCCCATGCTTGTTTTCTTTCTTTTCTTTTCTTTTTCTGGATAGTTGGTTGGTGAACTTGTACCATGTTATAGGTGCTAGGGTGGCTGTTGTCATTTAAAGCGCCCTTGTGTGCTATATTCAAAAGTCAAAAACAATTCCTTGCAATCCTGATCAAAGCTTAACTATGTGATGCTCTTAAACACGATTATGGTTTCCGCAGCTGAGTTTGCCATCTGGAGTAGGGCTGGGTGAAATTTTTCAGCCAAAACTTTTTTGGATGAAAAATGTAGATTTGGTTTGATTGAAATGTTTTGTGAATTTATGTCAAATTTGGTGAATTGCTTTGGTGAAAAAATTAAAAAAATCGAAACTTTTCATTAAAATATTTTCAAAATGAAATACTTTTTAATTTAAAATGACTTTTCATTTAGTAACTTCCTTTATTTTTTTTAAAGTCTCAAAATTAAAACAAAACGTTTTTGTTTTGGTTCAAACAAAAACATTTTGTTCAATGTTAAACAATATTTTTGGTTGTTTTTTACTTCTTGGGTCACCAAAAATTTTGAAAAATTTTCCATTCAGGTTGACCCAAAACTAGTTTCAAAAAAATTATTCCGAACTGCCATGGACCTGAAAAATCAGTTCAGCTCTCATTTGCACATATGTAAATAACATGAAGTTAAATGGGGAAATAGCATAAGGAAACAATTTGTGTTATTATTTCCATTCTAACTGCCCATATCATCGAATTTCAGGGTAACAAATATCAAAATGTATATGAAAGTCCTTTTTATGGTGTATTTTGGAAACCTGAATCTGCTTCCAAATAGTCAGTCTAAAGGAGGCATATGATTAGGTAGTGAGTTATTTGTCAATATGAAATATTTTAAAATTAGGCTTTAGTACCAAATTTGAATAGACATTGGGAAACAGTATTGATAAGTTTGCTGATTCTGTTCTGTGATGGGCTGTTTTCTGGTAATTAAACAGTTCTCTGTTTTATAAGAATTAATGAAAATGAGCGTGGTAGGAAGGGTTAGTTCTGTCTGTTTCTATTAGTTTCTTAAGATTTGCTGACCCTGAATAATTAAATGTTTTTGATCACTCCATTTATATTGCTTGAAATTGAAGTGATTCTGATCCTTCAGCAAACTTGAATCACAGCATGGAACATAATGAAAGGCGCCAAAAGATGAACATTTCAGTGTTGTGGTTCACATCTGTCTGTCCTGGGACCAGATGACCATTGTAATATATTTAGAGCACTTGAAAGCTACTAAAGATTCAAAGTCAAAATTAGAGCAATATCCAGTCACATGGGAGAGAAATATGTGCCCTATTGGTCTGAGAACAAGACTGGGAGCAAGGACTCCCAAGTCCCTTTCTCAGTCTAAAGAGATTTTAATATATTGTTGAATTGGGGGGCACCAGATCATTAGACAATTTTAAAACAAAATGAATGAGTTCAGTTTGGAGGTTCTCTAACACATGGTACTGGCAGGAGGTGGTCAAAATTTTTTTTCCCGAGAAAATTTTGATGGGGGGAATAATTTTCATCTTTTCAGTTTTTCAGCAGGAATTCAAATATTGAAACATTTTGGCCCAAAACCAAAAAATGACCAAAATATTTTGATTTTTGGGCTAATATTTCCAAAAAATCAATATTTTCCATGGAAAGCAGACACTTTTCCTGAAATTATTTTTTCAGTAGAAAACTCAGATTTTAATCAAGAAACAGTTTTGGTGGAAATTTTTCAGCCAGCCCTATATTGGCTTTGTGAGTATGAGGGAGTGATGTTGCGCTCCATTGGCAAGACCCACACAGAGGATATGGGACCCATTGCTCCAGTTAAAGGAATTCACCTTCATCTCAAGTATTAAAAAACTGGTTTTGTAGCTGAAGGTGAAGGATTGTAGACCAAACTTCCTCTGTATGCATGTGAGTGTGATTTCAATAAGTATTTCAGTTTCTGTAGCAAATAGATTTATTATTATCACTCAAGATTTTTTCTTTAAGCAAATAGCTTTCACAACATAAAGATCTTTAAGCCTAGAAAGGGGAAAGCTACTGTCTAAAATTTATCCCCATGAGTCACCAGTGAATCCTGAGCATGAAATGAGTCTGTAGGTTTAGGTAGTGAGGAGTATTGTTAAACCCTCTATCCTTGTGTTCTAGGTGCTCAAATGCCATTGTTCTCCTTTGATTTTCCTTAAAATTCTTGCAGTGCCTGCAAGTGCTTTCTTGTGGAGGTCATTGATTATGATGTCTTGCACTTCTATTCTGAAGCTGCTCGTTCATGCTGTTATGGAGGCTAATAATCACTGGGATCATCTTTGTTCCAGTTGACCATAATAATTCTACTTCGCAGCAGAGTTCTTCATACTTTGCTATCTTCTCTTGTTTCTTTTTTTACGTTTCTGTCTGTTGGTATGGCAACATCAAATTAACATGGTCTTGTTTGCCTTCTTTTCTACAACAGCTGTGTCCAGGGCTCTTTGCCTTCACCATTCCATCTGTGACAACTACCAGATCCCATAAAATCTTAGCCTCTACAGAGCTTTCAATTCAGTGGTTGTAGTACCACATGATTAGTTTAAATCCATACTTGCCACAGAGGTTCCAATGCAGACACTTGGTGATCTCATTGTGCACGTTCATATATTCTCTCCCAGCCAGGCTCCTGTAGATGCTTAACTTATATTCCACCACTTCTTCCTTTTGGGAACACATTCAGGGAGCAATTCTGTTGGTCAGTTTTGTTTCTAACATAATTAAGCCTTAAGAACTTCTGTCGTGCACTCATAATGAGGCTCTCCATCTCTCTTTTGAAGTATCCTTCCACAAGCCATGAGTTTGTTAAGCTTCAGTCACCAGTGGGTTTGATCTCTCTCCACCACTGTCCATGCATTGATTTCTGTTTAAATCTTTCAAGTCTTTCTTTGGTGATTTGCTTTCTCCTTTCTTTTATGCTTTCTTGGGCTGGGATGCATGCTTGGCCCTTGCTTGTTATCACGACCAGATGATCTTTTACTCTGGCTGACTCCTCATGTATTCTATGTTATGTTCTTCATTGTCAACTGCTTCCTCCACAGGTAGCGAGTCTTTTCCTCCATCATAATGTCAGATGTAAATATGGTCCATGTCTTGATTGATATTCCTTATGCTGTGCATTACCAGGAGATTTCTTGTTTCAGTGTCAAACTCTTTCATCTCCTATTGATTCTACTTGATCACTCTGCAGCAAACTATACTCCTGGTATCAGAGGGGTAGCCGTATTAGTCTGGATCTGTAAAAGCAGCAAAGAGTCCTGTGGCACCTTATAGATTAACAGACGTTTTGGAGCGTGAGCTTTCGTAGGTGAATACCCACTTCGTCGGATGCATGCATCCGACAAAGTGGGTATTCACCCACGAAAGCTTATACTCCTGGTATCACTCACATATTAATGGCTTGGGTGAGATTCTTCAAGTTTAGTTTGGTCCTTAGAGTAGTTCTTATTCTGGTGTAATATTCTTTCCTCACTTCTTCTTTGGTTTGCTTATATTGTAACTCTGACAGTTCCCCGACTCCAGAGTAATTATAGAGGCCATGCTGAGAGACATCTCGGATAGTACCTTTCACTTGTGTGTCATCTGATTGTACAAATTCATCCCTCTTTAAAATGCTGATGCTTATTTAGCCAAACCAACTCATAACTGTATCTTCACCAGACTTTTCTACTGGTGTCATCAATCGCTGTTTCTCCTTTTGTGACTGTCCATATAGTTTCAGATCATCCATGTATAATAAAGCGTTAAATGGATATTATTTATTTATTTATGCATATTGTGGTAACAGCTAGAAGCCAAGGTCCCAATGTGCTAGGTGCTGTCCAAAGATACAACAAAGAGACAGTCCATGCCCCAAAGAGCTTACAATCCAAGTTCAAGATGAGAGATAACTGGTAGATATGAGACAGGGAGAGCACAAAGGAATAAGGAGACAATTATGAACAATGGAATAAATAGTAGTCACAGCCCACCAACTGCTCAGCCAAATACTAGAAGGAACTGATGTTTGCTTTAACTGCTTCTGAAAAACATACATTTGAGTGTAGTGGGAGGCATTTTTGATTATTTGGAGTGGAATTCTGTTCAGGAAAATGACTTTAAAAATATCAGGAGCTTTGGTATTTATTGTCAATTTGTTACAGTGCCCCAGATGATCCTCTTGCTAACCTGCCTCCCCCAAATCCTCACCCCAGCCTTGTTTCTAGTGGCATGATCACAGCTGTCAGGAATTGCTTATGTGTGCAGGGTGGTAAATACCTCTTTTGCAGACCCACCCAAACAGTCTAAAACTACCATAAGTGCTAATAACATCACACATGCAAACTGAAAGTCCAGACTTATGCCTCCCTGGAATGCAAGGAAAGAAAGCAATACACATCATAACTATAGGTTTCCAAACAGGGTGGCTCTAGACATTTCGCCACCCCAAGCACGGCAGCATGCCGCGGGGGACACTCTGCCGGTTGCCAGTCCCGTGGCTCCAGTGGACCTCCCGCAGGCCTCCCACGCAGGACCCTCCGCAGGCATGCCGCCAAAGGCACCCTGCCTGCTGCCCTTCGGGCGACCGGCAGAGCGCCCCACACAGCATGCCGCCCCAAGCATGCGCTTGGCATGCTGGGGCCTGGAGCCACCCCTGTTTCCAAAACCTTCATTCACCTTTGTCACAATACAACCACTGTAGAAGAAAACATTAGGAGCAAAGAATAAAGCTTGAAGCTTCAAGAACAGGCTGCCAGAATTAGTAAGAAAAACATGAAAATCATGCCATTAAAAAAGATGGGGATTCTATAAAGCATTGCAAAGAAAATGTTTAATTATGAGCCTTATGCAAAACCCATCAAAGTTGGATTAATATTATAGTGCTGTTGCTGTGTAGGGTTTAAGTAGTCCATGGTGAAACATTAATCTTTCATGCCTTTAAAAATAATGTTTTCCTTTTGTTGATGACAAATTCCATCTTTTCACTGTTGAAATCCTTTGTCCAGATTAATAGCATCTAACATAATGAAATCAAAAAGTAGAGGCAACATGGATCAGTTTAAAAAAAACACAAAACTTCACAAGTTGACTTTGGGGCAGGGACTGTCTTTTGTTCTGTGACTATACAGTGCCTAATGTAATGGGATCCTGATCCTGGACTGGGGCTCCCTACAAGCTGCAGTAGTACAAATAATGAATAATAATAATGATAGTCAACATTGCTGTATTTTTCTGATATTTAAGGGTTAGGGGAGTCTCTCTACTCAAAATAATTCTTGTATGTCTTGGAAAAAGTATTGCTGCTGTATTTTCACAATATTCTTGTGATGGGGTGTCTACCCCACACAGATGGTGGAAGGGTTAATGTGGGCCTGAGAAGCCAGTTAACCAGCCTGGTTGCATCTGGAGGCTGGACCAGACCTAACTAATGAAGAAACCTAGTTGGGGAGGGGGTTGGGTGGTGCTATAAACAGAGGAAGTTTGAAGCAGAACAGGACTGCCGGAGGAAATTCTGCAGTTACTCTCCTGATAGCAGGGAGTGAAGAGAGACTGGTAGGGAACAGGAAAGCTCTTGCAGGGTGAGGAGAAAGCCCACGGAAAGTCTTGGTAGGAAGAAGTCTAGGGAGGTGGCAGCAAATCATCTCGTGGAGTGAACCCTGACAGCTTGTGCTAGGGTCCCTGGACTGGCACCCAGTGTAGGGTGGGCCTAAGTTGTCCTGCCAGCCAGTGCCAAGGTGGCGAGAAGCCCCTGGGAGGGGACGTGGGCTACTAGAAACCTTGAGCAAAGAGGTAATAACCACTGGGCCCAGAATAGAAGGTGGCAAACTGAATGGAGGGATCGGACACTCGTTTTTGCTAGATTTTCAATTACCCCAGAAGGGGTGGGACTACTGTGGGTACGTCTACACTACGGGATTATTCCGATTTTACATAAACCGGTTTTGTAAAACAGATTGTATAAAGTTGAGTGCACGTGACCACACTAGGCACATTAGTTCGGCGGTGTGCGTCCATGGTCCGAGGCTAGCGTCGATTTCTGGAGCGTTGCACAGTGGGTAGCTATCCCGTAGCTATCCCATAGTTCCCGCAGTCTCCTCCGCCCCTTGGAATTCTGGGTTGAGATCCCAGTGCCTGATGGGGTAAAAATCATTGTCATGGGTGGTTCTGGGTACAGCCTC
>NC_133776.1:17604281-17634281 GCF_003597395.2 Chelonoidis abingdonii
TTTTTCATTTCATCTTTTGGAACGGAGTTCTGTTAGCACAGAATCCTCTCCCCATATAGCGATCAGATCCAGTACCTCCCGTGCGGTCCGTGCTGGAGCTCTTTTTCGATTCTCAGGAGACTGCATTGTTACCTGTGCTGATGAGCTCTGCGTGGTCACCTGTGCTGATCAGAGCTCCATGCTGGCCAAACAGGAAATGAGATTCAAAAGTTCACGGGGCTTTTTCTGTCTACCTGGCCAGTGAATCAGAGTTGAGATTGCTGTCCAGAGCAGTCACAATGGTCCACTGTGGGATACCGCCCGGAGGCCAATACCAGTGATTTGCGGCCACACTAACCCTAATCCGATATGGTAATAACGATTTTAGCGCTACTCCTCTCGTCGGGGAGGAGTGCAGAAACCAATTTAAAGAGCCCTTTCTATTGATATAAAGGACCTCGTCGTGTGGACAGGTACAGGGTTAAATCGGTTTAATGCTGCTAAAATCGGTTTAAACGCATAGTGTAGACCAGGCCTGTGTGACTGGCTGGAGGGCTGAGTCACAAGAAACCACTTCAGGGTCAGAGGAGCTGTTGGCAGGGAGCCCTAGATGATGAGAATTAGGGGGTGGATGGAAGCCTGATTATCTTACACTTGCCTGTTGGTGGCCCCTTCAGCTACAGCCCCACCTTTTCCCCTTTGTGTGTCACTTTCATTCTCCAGGCATATTTACCAGTGTGCAACGTTCCACCATCATTTGTACCACCTCTGAATTTGGCTTGTAGCTTATGATTCTGTGGACAGATTTGTTGTTCAAAGCTATGAATGTCAAAATATTTCCTGTCGTGTCAGGCTAAACATCAGTGAAAAGAGTAAATTCTTCACCAGGGTTGGGACTTTTTCATGTTTATCCTTTGGGATATTATCCTGGCCCCACTGAGCTGAATGGGAATTTTGCCACTAGCTTCAATAGCATTAAGGTTGGGCCCTTGTATTAAGTCATCTAGACATTTATGTAGTTGTTGAAAGTGATAACACTGTCAGATCTTTAACGATTTGTGGAAAGTGGTAAACAGCTATTAGGCTGAATTCTGGTGATTTATATTAGTGGCTCTCAACCTTTCCTGACTACTGTACCTCTTTCAGGAATCTGACTTGTCTTGTGTACCCCACAGTGACACCTCACTTAAAAACTACTTGTTTACAAAATCAGTCATAAAAATACAAAAGTGTCGCAGTGCACTATAACTGAAAACATTGCTGACTTTCTCATTTGTATCATATAATTATAAAATAAATCAATTGGAATGTAAATATTGCACTTATATTTCAGTGTATAGCAAGGGTCGGCAACCTTTCAGAAGTGGTGTGCCGAGTCTTCATTTATTCACCCTAATTTACGGTTTTGCATGCCAGTAATACATTTTAACGTTTTTAGAAGGTCTCTTTCTATAAGTCTATAATATATAACTAACCGATTGTTGTATGTAAAGTAAATAAGGTTTTTAAAATGTTTAAGAAGCTTCATTTAAAATTATATTAAAATGCAGAGCTCCTCCGGACCAGTGGCCAGGACCTGGGCAGCGTGAGTGCCACTGAAAATCAGCTCGCGTGCTGCCTTCAGCACGCGTGCCATAAGTTGCCTACCCCTGGTATAGTACATAAAGCAGTATAAACAAGTCATTGTCTGTATGAAATTTTAGTTTGTACTGACTTCGCTAGTGCTTTTTATGTAGCCTGTTGTAAAACTAGGCAAATATCTAGATGAGTTGACATACCCCCGGAAGACATCTGTGTACCCCCAGAGCTATGTGTACCCATGGTTGAAAACCACTGATTTATATAAATGGATACCCCAAAGTGAAATCTCTCCTCCTCAGCAATAGGATGATGACTTAATGCAGATTGTTCAGTTGACTTGACTGGGAATAAGGCAAGAAGGATTTGGCCCAACATTTTTTCCCATCACCAGTTTCTCCTTAACATCCAGTGATGGTACCACTGTTCCTAGTGCACTATTATGCTTACTCTCCATATCCATGGAGTTGCATATCATTTCAATATTTGCAGCCCAGTCATTTTTTATTCTGCACTAAAGTTTGCCCACATTGATAAAAATCTGGCTATTTATACAATGAACCACTTGTTCATGAAGTGACAGCCTATGCTGTATTCTGGTAATACAATAGAATCAATTTAATTACTTATCTTTATCTTAAAGAACTGTGTTACCTTGAATGACTGGAAACACCAAATGCAGGTTCTTACTTTAAAGAAAATATCAGCAGTGACGGCTAAGATAGATCTAAGACATTCATTACAAAATTTTTGTCCTGAGCTTTAAGAATAATGCACTCTCAGTACAGAGAAATGGTTGTTCTGAACACTGGACACTTTTTTTTGTTATTTACAATATGTTTCAAGATTTAGAATTACCATGAAAGATTTACTTATATTGCAGTTCATGTAAAATTTAAAATCAATAAAGTAAATAAATTTAGCTTGTCTGCTTGAATCGATTTCCTACTATGCTAACACAATCCTGTAATATTGTACGTCCTTATCTCCAATGTCATCCTTCAGTGATAATTTTCAGGACTGCATTTCTGCTATGTTATCATGTCCTCTGCAACATACTGTACCTCTGAGTCATTTATGATTTCAATATTTCAAGCCCAGTTCATGAATACAATATTCCTTCTGAATGAAGCTAGCTTTTTCATCCAGAACTTCCTTCCTTTCCAACCTGTGTAAACACAGCATTCCCATTTGACTGAGACACCATCCCTGCTGATAGATCAGTGTCGTCCTGGAGCTAGGAGATGACATTGTGATGTGGGAAGACAAAGTGATGTTTTCAGATGGGCATGCAATCAGGGAGGATGGAGGGAGGGAATGGAAAAAAAAGGGAGTGTGGGCTTTGATGAAGGAGGGGGCAGACAACTGGACACTATTCTCTCTATATTATGGAGACATATATCAAAAGGAATTTCACAAAAAGATGGAATCCTTTGCAGGGACCTCCTCTCTGGAGTCAGATAGAGAGTTGGGAGGGAAAATCCATATTTTTTCTGCTAGAAGACTCCACTCCCTGGCTTGTGAATAAGCAGAGGGCTTCATTTCTGGAGCTATTCAACTTGGCAAACATAAATACTGATGACAAATAAATATAATTGAGAAACTACCACCCAGTGGTTGCATGTATTTAGTGTGATACACAGGTAGATTGAACACATGGAATGAAAAATGAGGGGGAAGTGCTACATCATGTTCCCTGCAACATGTATCATTTAGTGTTTCCTTTAAAAAAAAACAACCAACCAGAGGAGGCTAGTGTGCAGCCACAGGGGAGTAGGTAATGGGGGATTGGCTCCTAAAAAAAGCATGGTGGATGAGGGAAGGGGAACCCAGGAGAAGAACAGAGGGACAGACCCTCTTGGTGAACAGCCCAGGGTCTGCAGGGATGCACTGTACATCCCCTGTAGATATTCACAATCCCTGGAGTTTGTAGGCAAAGCCTTCCACCTTCTCCATGAGGCCACAAACCACTCCCATCTTTGAGAAGGCCAAGATTTATGCCACATACTTCAGTGAGGGTGAGTTAATGCTTTCTTCACCTTGGTTGTGCAAGAGTTGCTTTGTCTCTTTTGATCTATTTTGTATGCTATTGAGTGTGAGCTCTTGCTTTGGGGCAGCTGAGCAAAAGGAAGGAGTCTTGGAGAGCTTAGAAAAATGGAACAATGGATCATGGTTGAAGGACAATGGGGGTAGAGAGGTTCCAGTTTATAACTTACTGATGCCTATTAGAAGTTCAGTTCTCAAAGATTTGCAAGCAAAGGTGTGAAAATGTCAGAAGCCTATACTTCACTGTCAGTTGTGGACCCTAATTAAGAGATTACACAAAATATCATTGAGAGTTACAAGTATCCTTCAGTGGGAGAATAGGCCCCCATACTTTGGTCCATTTTGTAATTCAAAGATACATTCTTTAAATTTTATGCAACGCTAGCACGATTAGCCAAACAATTGTTGCATCATCGTGTCTGCTTTTTTGATTAAAAAGGGATTAATTAGAGCTGGCCTGAGGATGACAATGCTGTTTTGTGACTTTTGTGGTTTTGACATTTGTTTCTGGTCCCACACTAGAATGAAAGCAAAACCTTTGAATGTTTTCATGAAACAATTTTGTTGAAACATCCATTTTTGGATAGAAAATGTCAGGTTTTCAATTTGGGTCCCTATTGCTGGTCATAAGTGACCAGACCTCAGAAGCCTTTTCATTGAAAACTTTCTTGAAATTGATATGTTTCCAGGTAATGTCTCTGGCTTTGAAGAAATAGCATCAATGAAAATACATTTTGTTGTTCTGACCAGCTCTAGGAGTAACCCTTCAAAGCCCTACATATGTTCATCGTGTGACTATTAGAGTGACGTCTGTGGCCATAAAAACTGTAGCTCTTTTGAGTTCTTTAGAAATTTTGCTCAGAAGAATGGGCCCCATAAAGAAATGAATGGGCCCTGAGTGCACACTGGTAGCAACATTCAAAGGGTTATGGGGGGAAAAAAGGACCTTGCAATGAAAATAATCAAAAACTCATCACTTAAAATATTCATTTATTTTTTAAAGGAACATGTTAAAGCAAATGGGTCTGGCAAAACAGTGACTGTTTTGATAGCTAGACAAACATTCCTGTATTCTTCTTTTAAGATAGTCCCCTGATTTCACATTGAGTGAAATGCTCCATTTTGGTAAGTTTTGAAAGAAAATATATGAAGGCTGTAGCTGTCTTTCACTGTTGCTGTGGCTTTTAAAATGGAGCACCCTTCCTTTGGCTGCGATGAGGATGTCTATAAAATGTAAGGCAGACTGAAGGAAAAGAAAGAACAGTGGTGTAATAAAGCTAAATTCTGCTTTCAGTTACACCGATGAAGTGTGGATTAATTTAATTGACTTCAGCTGAGTTACGCTGCATTTACACTGATGCAGAAGAGCAAGATTTGTTTGTGTCTGCATGTATGCAATGTGATTTTTTTTTCCTGGAAGCTGTAATGTTATATAGTAGACATTTGCATTTTTGAGACAATAAATAATTAATATGTAATGAGCTTTATTCCTTCCATGTATGGTATGTGGAGTTGCACAGATTGTAATTTTAGGATTATAATGGTGATTAAGGCCCCAATTTAATAAAGCTCTTTAGCAAATGCTTAACTTTAAACAGATATTTAAGAGCTTTGCTGAATGGGGGCCTAAGTCATTAAGTAATGTAGTGTTGGAAGGTGTAATAGAGCTCTCGGAGGGCCCGTGGTCTAGTGGGTAGCACACCCAGTAAGTAGCCTTTCAGCTGGAATGCCTTTCAATCCAGTTCCTCACCTGAGGGATAGGTGCCGGACAGGACCACCCAGAGGATTCAGGGGGCCTGGGGTCTTTGGCGGTGGGGGTCCTCCCCTCTGGGTCTTCGGAGCACTTTGGCGGCAGATCCCGGAGCAAGTGAAGGACCCGCCACTGAACTGCTGCTGAAGAGCCGGAGTGGAAATTGCCACTGAAGACCTAGAGCGGAAGGAGCCCTCGCTGCAGAACTGCCGCCGAAGACCCAGAGTGGAAGAAGCTCCGGGTCTTCGACAGTGGGTCCTTCACTTGCTCTGGGTGTGTTCAGCAGCACTGAAGAATCCACCAAAAACTCTTGTGGGGGTCCCTGCAGGGCCCGGGGAAAATTGCCCCACTTTCCCCCCTCCTCTAGGAGGCCCTGGTGCTGGAACTAGTGGTGCTGCAGCACCTTCTGGCTTGAAGTGGTTTCCATTATATACAGGGTTTACAGTTTGGTTCAATGGCTCTCAGCACGCCCACTATAAAAATTCCAGAATTCCTGCCTGAGTATGGGCTTAGCTTCACATTGGGCTGCAATATCCTTGCCCTCTTCTTATCAGAGTGGGAGTGATATTGGAGTCTAGGGGAGCCTGGACTTTCTCATTCCATTGGGCTCTGACCCAGGGCCCTATGAGGGCTAAGAATGTCCAGCAGTGCCCTCGGAATTACCCTCCCTGGGTCACTTCCTGCCATCTGTCTGTCCCCATGGTTCTGAGTCCAATATAAGGTAACAAAAGAAAAAAGAAAGGGCTAAACCTTCAGCCCCAACTGGGCTTCAACATGCAGTCGTATTTCTCACAGGGAGGCTTTTTTGGCACCCTTGTCCAGTAGCCATGCAGGAAGATCCGTCTTCCTCCCTCTTCTGAGCTGAACTGTTCCCTTTAAAGTTTCATCTGCAGTTGGTGCATACTCTGCAGGCCTGCAGGGGCAGGGATTTCTGGGCCAACTATTGTCCTTTAACCCCTTCAAGCCCAGTGTGGGGTTTGTACACCTCATCACAAAGGTCAGAGTTAAGGCTGTGCTTTGCAACTGATTTTCAGTGCTTTGTGCACACTGAAGGTGCTATTATTAAATTGCAAAGAATGTGTTAGGAGGGTATTAATCTAAGATTATGTATAGTAAGATTCAGAAAGATGTACAGTATTATTTACACACAACAGTGATGCTTGTCATGAAAATCTAAATACAATTTTAAATGTAGGGACTATGGCATTTACATACTGTGGTGATGGGTGCTATAGGAAACACTAATATAATCTAGTACATCATATGTAGGCTTTATAAAACAGTCTGTAATCTTTAATCTGAAGTCATCTATTTATTCAAAGTTAATACAAGTTCCACACAGTGCCTCAATCAGGAACCAGTTCAGCTTTCATTATTCACTGCAAATATAACTATAGCCCTCACCAACAACAAATGGAGAGATACCCACATAAAACCCTAAGTAGGTGATTCTACTCATGCTTGTAAGTTGTCAGTCAATGGGCACAGCTGTATTTATTAGTTAAATAGTATCTATTTACTCTCTGGCACCTGATTTGTTCTCATGGGCCTTAGTTTGGCGGCTAGGCCTGTGGGAAAGGTCTGTCAGCACAATTTTCCTAAGGTCTGATTTTCATGTGGTCAAAATAGACAACACTGAATTTGGATGAATGAATTTGGAGAGAAGCAGGAGACATACCTTCTGAATTCTATGGACATATGTTGGCCTAAGTGAGCTTTTAGGAGGGATACTGTGGAAAAATGAGGGTTTTTTTTTGCTAAAAATATGTAAGGACTAACTGTTCTCAGTAAGGACAGTTAGCAAGGGTGTCCTAAGGATCATATTTTTAAAGGTATTTAGGTGCTTCACGCTTTTGAAAATCCCATTCTGTACTTATCTGTATTTTTACCTTTAAAAATCTGGTCCCAGTGCTAAAGTTTTCAAATCTGACAGCATCAAATTAGGCACCTATCTCTATATAAAGGCACTTAAATAAGTGCCATGATTTTCAAAGGCTCATAGTGTTTGAAGTTCTCACTGGGCTTGTTTTCATTTGAAAATTGGGTTGAGTTGAGGAGTCATTTTAACTAACACAATGTCAAACACAACTTTGCAGATAGTGTAGTTAAACATCATGTCAGCTGGTGACAGATAAATCCTGCTGGAAGCCAGAGTCCATGGAAGCTGCTGGCTGCCCAGTACTTCTGAAAAGCAGGGCACTTGTATTGGTGCCTAACTATGGATGTAAGCGCCTATCTGTATTTAGCCATTTTAAAAAAATGTTTGCTCCAAGTCTGAAAACATCAGAAGGCTTGTAGGTGTTCCGCATCTTCCTTATTTTACTGAATAAGTTAGCTCAGAATGGGTGCCTTGTTTTCTTGTTGTCTGCTGACTTCTCATTGAAGATTAAAGTACGTGTGGGGACGTAGGCAGATGCATTGGTTTTGCATCTATAGGTAGTCTATGTTCTGTGGTGTAGTACAGCAAAGCTCAGGGCATGCAAAATGAAAGTCTAGAACTGGCCACGAGTATTTATAAGTTTGGGCAGTGAGTTTTAAAAATTTCAGATTTCATTTAAGCACCTTGAACTTTTGTACACCCCAAAAATGCCAAATATATGCCAGGCATCCTGCCAAGGTATTGTCAAGAGTAATCTCCTCGCCTTCTTTTCTTGTTTGGATTAGTAAAGTGTGGTGTTACAGACTTTTTGTAGAACCGCTGTGAAAATAGTTTTGAACTTCTATAGTCTTCAGCCACCGCCTATAACCTATTTCAGATGGGAAAGTGAGTTGTACCTATGATTGATATCGCTTGTGAAGCAAATAAGAAATAGTCCTCTCTCTCAGTTTCTACAATTTTTCTTTAGTCAAACACCTAAATTGTAATGGAGAATGGGGGACTGTCTGTTATCTTCAAACTTTATGGTATGTTCCTGTTCTCACTGAAGCCAGAGGTTGAAGTCCTGTCTGCATGGAAGTCAACAGAAATGTTACCGTTGAATTTAGCACGTCCAGGATTCCACCCATTAGGGATTTTGCTATTGGCTCTCAGTGGGACCAGAGTCAGACCCCATATAGAGTTGCAGAAAGAGGAGATTTCAGGTGACACAATCTTGTCATAGCCCCTCTTCTCTTGGGCTCATGGAAAGATATCCTTTAGCTTGCTTCATAGAGATGTCATATTCAAACTATGAAGGTCCAGGTTTGATTCCTAGCTATGGTGACATGCATTGAACTCAGCTACCAGATGTGGGGATTTCTGGTTACCAGTAGTAGAGTACCACAGAAACAGAAATATAAAGTAAAAGCCATTATAAAAGTCAATATTTGGCAACTGCTACGACACAGTTAGCACAGTTATACCTTAAGAGAAAGGAGACACTACAACATGCTGAATTTTTAATGGCAACCGTTCTAGTTTCTTCTTTTGCAGTAAACTGTAGGAGAAACACAATTTTTAAAAGTTTTCTCATGGGAATTTATTGGTCAAAACTGAGGGCTGCCATTTCAGTTTGTTATTGGTTGTCATTTCTGACTCCTGTCTCTCTATTTGTCTTTAAATATCGATGTGTGTGTACATATAGTAACACTGAGTTTCCTCATACAAGTGCACATACATACACAAAGAATTCCCAAAATATGTGCAGTCAAACAATAGAAAACATGAATTCTGAATAAATTATTTATTGGCTGACAAAAACTGCGAATAATTTATTTGGGGTATATTGTTCAACCATCTGCAGAGCCAAGAAAAAAGTGGGAAAATTATTTGAGTAGTTTATTAGACTATGGGGAAAAAATCAAACTGTTCTCAGATATTATTCAACCAGCTGTATTCATAATGTATCTAAACCCCAAAATTTTTGATTGTGTAAAATGAGCACAGATGAACAGGACAATTGCTTCCTGTTTAAAGTGACTGCATGGACATATTCTCGATGCTTATGATCACAGTAGCTGAAGAGTATGAACCTCTTGTAAAATGTCCCACCAAGTCAGGCTAAACCTGAGTAACTCTGTAGTCTTCATTTCTGTGCAGCGACTCTTAGGCAAAAGTACAGGCACACAGATTAGATATTTCAAATGACTGTAGTAAGTTTTTGTGTTAGGAAAGCTATCTCCTAGATCAGCTATGAGCCTATTCCTAGTTTATCAGTAGGAGCACACAGACAGATAACATTCTTGTGACATGACCCTGACCTTTGTCAACCTTTGTTAAGACTTCATATGAAGTCAGGCCTAATGTTTGTAAACAGGATGTAATTAAGGCTGGGAACTGACAGGGCCTGACAGTAAGACAATGTGGAGCTGGCAGAGAATAGTCTGTCAGATGTCAGCTTTCATTGTGTTCTAAGTGCCTTCATAATAATTAGTGTCCTCTGTCTGAAGGAAGTTCACTCAACTTGGATTAATCTGTCACAGTGTGGAGGCCATCCTTGTGAGTGCAAGTTGTTTCCTCTGATAAACCTTAGAACAAGTCTGAGAAAAAAGCAAAGTGAGCCAAAAGAAAACTGTGAAAGTCAAGACTGCAGTGACAGGTGCTGACTGAAAATTAGAAACAGGAAAGGGGAGGGGGGGGAAACTTCTTCACAGCCTGCTTTATCACAAAGTGAATGTAAGAGGTCACAGAGTTATCACATTTTGGTACAGGCATACCGAGCTAGCAGGCTGACATGAATGAATACAGGAAGATGAGTGTGCAGAAAAGTCTACAGATAAACACATTGTTGCATTTCAATGTTATCTAGTGGTATGCATGTGTAGGAGGTTGCAATACAGATTCCTGTATGAGCATTGAAGGGACACTACGTCAAATTTGGTCCCGAATTTTGGTTATGTGAAAATAAACTTTGACGTAAACCTAAGATCAACAGAAATATTTTCATAAATTAGAAAACAAATTCCACTGGAAATTGTTTTTTTAATATAGTCCTGACAGCATTTACAGCCCGAAGACTACAGCGTGGAGCTAGTGCATGAGAAACTGAGAGTGAAATAGACTAAGAGTGAAAATGAAACTGGCAGCTCGATTTTCTTTGTCCAAGTGAAGTGCATAAAAAGACTGAAAAAGCAGCACAACATCAGGAAACTTTATTGGGTTTTAAAACACTTCCATTTTTAACTATATAAGATGGTGTTTTGAACAGACAAATATGTTTCAAACACTTTTTAAACAAATGGTGGACTGGCAGAAGTTGCCCATGTTAACCCTAAAGTTAGGTGACTCTCTATATGTTAATGACAGTGACAAAGCGAAACACATGGCATGGGTGGCACATACATCTGAAGGCAGAACTTGGCCTAAATTTGTTCTTTGTCTCTAGCAATCATACAGATGTTTTTCTCTTGTAGCTGTTTTAGGTATGGATACATGTACGCCAATACAGCTAAAGAGGAATATTATGTTTAAGGATTATAGTGACCAAAATCATGAATTAGGTTTATTCAGTTATAGTTTAATTTTGTATATCAAATTCTACATCATGTTCATTAGTAATTTCAAAATACCCAAATTTAGGTGAGAAATAAAGGAATTCACATGAATCTAAATGAAGGAATAGGTGAAAAGACATGTAACACTGAGCATTTTAATGATACAAAGAAGATGTCCTACCAATCCAAATAACTCCACAGCAATTTACAAAACTAACATCTTGTATTGCAGCCAAATCCAGATGATTTATGAGAGAAGAAAAACAAAGCAAAGTATAATTTTGGGTTTAAAGGGCCTAATCATGCTCCCATTGAAGTCAATGGTCAAAGTCTCATTCTATTCCACTCCAAAATGAAGTGAGCAACAGCAGATAAATTCCCTGATATTCCTAGCCAAGGAGTTTCATTATATGGAATAAGAACTGAAAGAGTAGCCTGCTGAGGGGGTATATTTTTGAAATGAAGGTGACCTTTAGTGATACCTGGAGAAACAAGGGCTCAGTAAATGAGAACAATAACTTTGATCTGGTTTTAAGTGCAAGGACAACAGGCAAATTTTATAAGTTAAGGAAAATTTAACTAAAGCCAAAGTGACCACAGAAAACCACATTCAACCAACTTTCTGCCACACTGAATCCCAGTAGCCTATAAGGTACATGAACTTACATTCAGTACAATTGTCTAGTGAGGGGAGACAAAGGAATGAATAAGTCCTTCATCGTAAGAAGGAACATAGAGACACATACTCTGGCAAACTCTGCCAACTGAGGAGATAAGGAAAGAAGAAACATGAACCTCAAAGTTGAGACCAAAGTTGCACAACTCTCTGATCTTACAACAGTAGGTAGCTGCATATATTATCATATCTTAATAGCAGTAAGATAGAAAAGTGATGCCTGGAGCCTGCTGAATAGAAATGACTTTTCCTTACAGTAGGTTGTACAGTAGTCACACATTCATATTCCAAAGTTCTGCAAGACAGGCATAAAGCGTATTGATATTACAAGGTTTGAAAGATTGGTTTATATACATATGTGTCTTGTCTGTGTAGCACTCAAAATGAAGCAGAACTCTTCGCTCAACAGAAGCATGTGAATATGAAGAAGCAGAGGTCCAAGTACTGTATAATGCTTCAGGGAACCCTGAGGGCCATAAAAGAAGGACAGGATAAACTAAAGCTGTTAAAAGAGGCAAAGAGTTCATGGCTGGAGGGATATGGGGCAAGCCAAGGCAAAATGGTTCCACTTAACCCAGCTAACCTACTTACCTAAATAAAATGTTACTCCAACACATAGTGTTATTTTCCTTAAAGACAGCTGTCATTAGATGAAAGAGTTAAAGATAGAAGCCTCTTAAAGAATTAACTTTGATGCCTGAGTAAATTTTTTGGCATGTAAATGTTACCACTGAAGGAGATGGGAGGAGGAGCCCCAAAACACACAGACCCCAAAGCAGTGAGTGTAAGGCTTTTTAAAGATAGGTAAATCATTTTCTTCTTAAATGAAATTCTGTTTGACTGCATGAAATATGAACAGTAATTAAATGCACAGTCTGTGGGCCTTCCATACTTTAAAGCTCTTTCTTAAAAAAAAATGCTCACCTCAGACAGGCCAATTACCCAAGAAGGATGGAGTCAAAAGGAAAGTAGCTAAATTTCTTTACTTGAATGATCACAACCACAAGCAAGTGATTAGTCCCTGCAGCACCAGCAGGGATGTGGTGGGGACATTCACATTGGAAGACTTCAAATAGTCATTTCCTTGGTTAAACTAAAATCTGACTTCACTAAATAGACAGTTTTTAATCTCAATTGGACATCTGAAGATTACTCAAGCTGTAGTTGGCTGTGGCAGAAACAAATTTTTCTGCTTTGTTGATTAAACCAGTGGTCTCCACCATTGCTTATCGGCCTGCGACGAGCTGTTCTTTTTAATTAAAAGTGAGCCACCACGAGAGAGCAATTAACAGCTAGTAATTACTGTGCTCTTCAGAACTGCAACATTTTGCCTTTCATTCCAATTATATAATGGACAAGTGGCTTTTTGATCTTCAAATTAGTGAGCTCTTGTACTATTTGTTTTGAGGCAGATTTGGAAGGTTAATGATGGCCTGTGGTGGCACTCTTTCCACTGACTGATGTAAGACAAGAAAAAAAGGGTAAGGAAACAGGAATAGTCTATCAAAAAATGCAAATGCAGCCTTCCTGATAATGAACAGGAAAAAACAGGTCCCTTAATATGCAGGTTGTTTAATAGGAGCCAAACAAGCACTCATTTTGGTTCTAGCCCGTGCTAAGGAATTCTTAAAAAAAAAAAGTGCAATTAAGTGTTTTAATATAGATTCTTTAGAGAGTGACACATAACATTTAACTGTTTGATACTTAATTGTGTTTGCCTTTGATTGTGGCACCTATAGTTAAATGTTATACAGCAGTACAGAGACACTGAACTCTCCCTTAGGACAAACGATGCATTGACTTTGCCTAAAATCTTTTAAGTAATAAGTCTTTAAATATATTTAATGGCCACTATGTCCTTTGAGTACAAGGACCCCTTACATCACAAGCAGTTGTCTAATTTTAATTAATATTGATTTGCATCTCTTAAATAGAAAACATAATTGTTGCCTTTGCTTACAGCTCTATAATCATCTCAGAGGATGGACAAGTTGAATATGTTTTTCTTTTTCTTTTCATAAAAATTAATAACATGGCATTAGGGCCAGATTCTCAGCTGGTGTAAGTTGGAGTATCTTAAATTGTCTTGAGTGGAGTTCTACTGATTTTGACTCTCTGAGGATCTTGTATTTAATCTTATGAGTTGCTGCCCTATTGTTATTTTTCTTTCAAAACATAGAGGTTGGGCTGGTTCCGGTTTGTTACACCAATCTTTGGCAAGAAGCTATTGTGCTTTTCTGTGAACTCAGCCGAGTTACTCTAGATTTACACCGTTCAGCTGAGCTAAGAATTTGTCCCCCACACATTTGCTGTGCATATCTGAGTTGCAAACCTTCTTCACAAAACCACATACAAATAAAAAATTCTAATAGAATAAAAACAGTGTATATATAACAGACAGAGACATTCCGAAAAAGGTAGTTTCTTGATATGACTATAACACGTAATCCTCGTTAAATAGATGCTGCAATAAGACTGTGTGTATTTAAATTTCTCCGCCATATCTACCAACTTCCAGCTTGGTGAAACCCACCACTCTTTTGCTAAGTACCATATGTGATGATATATGCTAAATGAAAGCATATAGTTGTCTTGTGCCTTCTTGACTGCTAAAGTCTTGAAACGCCCCCTCCGCCCCATTCTTGCAATTGTTGTTCATACTGTAAGAGTAAGGCTTATGGTGTTTGCTTCCTCAGAGATGGAGTCAGTTCTCTAGTACATTAAGAACAGATCCCTAAAAGAGCTCAGGGCCAGATTTTCAAGAGCTCAGCATCCATATTTAGGTTCAGATTTTCAAAAGATCTTAGCTCTGGTTTAGGCATGTAACTAAGGGCCAGATTTTCAGAAGGACTCTGCACCCAGAAGCTCCTGTTATGAAATTTGTGGCCAGGTTTTCAAAAGAGCTCAGCAATCAATGTGCTGATTCTTTTGAAAATTACAGCCAGATATTTTGGTGCCTAAATGAAAGCCAAGAGCTTTCAAAATTTGGCACCATCATCATCCTGCTCTCTTAATGGAGCCACCCACCCCCGCCCATTGATTTCAATAGTTTATCCCAAGTAAGGAGTACAGGACTGGACCCATAAGCAGTAACTTTTGGTGCAAGGAGGTTAGGATTCTGGGCAAAAAATGAATGTTGCTAAGGAAAAATATTTAAAGCAGAAAATTCAGAGAACTATTTTGTAAAACTTGCATAGATAAATTTTTAAAAGCTATTTAGGACACTTCAGCGTCTAAGTCCTTTTTAGAGCTATTTCATTATATAGGGCAGATGTTGACTCTTCAATTATAGTTGTGTTAAGGATCATGGAATGTTTTGGTTCACTGTATAAAATATTCCTCCCAAGTGGTTCCAAGTTTGAAGATAAATGCATGCTCTTTGTTTCTGAGCAATACGCAATCCATAGCACTAATGCTTTCCACAGACTGAGACGTCATCAGTGCATTTATATTGAAGCAATGTGGCAAAGGTACTGGAGCTGTATTTCATAGTATCTCTTACTTAAATGTTCATTTTAAACAATCCACTCTAGATCCTTCTTGTTTTCTTAATGTGCAACTTGCTGTTTTCTCTTTAGACACTGTATTAAATTATTTCTTTTTGAGGTGAATGTGAAATGTTTATGCTTAAATTAGTATAGCGTCTAAGACCCAAAAGTCTTAATTTACCACTCTGTTACACCAGTGTTAGCTGCTGAAGTCGACTAGAGCTGTGCTGGAGAAAAGTGGTATAATGAAGTGAAGACTCAAACCTTGAGAATGTAAAGTGGTGTTGTTGGCACTATAGTATACATAGAATCATAGAATATCAGGGTTGGAAGGGACCTTAGGAGGTCATCTAGTCCAACCCTCTGCTCAAAGCAGGACCAGTCCCCAACTAAATCATTCCAGCCAGGACTTTGTCAAGCCTGACCTTAAAAACCTCTAGGAAAGAGATTCCATCACCTCTCTAGGTAAACCATTCCAGTAGAACTCCATTCCATTTGTATAGAATGGAGACGTATGGCAAAATCTTGACTCAGTTCAAGTTGAAGGGAGTTTTGCCATTGACTTCAGTGGGACCAGGCTTTCACCCATAGCTTTTATTTGGATAAACAGGACACTTCTCAATGCAAATGAAACACTTTGTGTGATACCATCCAAACTTTTTAATATGGGGGTGTTTATGGTAAGAATGTTTTTTTTGGATAAGGTGTCTGCATCTACAATGATCTCAATTTAAAAAAATAATCAATAGTTACCACAAAATGAGCTACCATTCTTGTTTCAGATTCTAGACAGTGGGATATATTATAAGATGTACATTTATAACAGTGAGAGTAATTAACCATTGGAACAACTTACCAAAGGTTGTGGTGGATTCTCCATCACTGGTAATTTTAAAATCGAGAATGGATGTTTCTCTAAAAGATATTCTCTAGGAAGTACTTTGGGGAACGTCTGCATTGTACAGGAGGTCAGACTGGATGGCCACAACGGTCCCTTCTGACATTGGAATATATGAATCTATATTTAAATGTATGTATATATGGACAGTCGGTAACTGTTGTCAAATATAGACCTTTTAAATGGCAGCCACTCTACAACAGAGAGATCTGTAGTATGACCACGTTCCTTGTGTTATTAATTTGTTGGCTGCAACATGCTTTGGATCGGATACACTAATAAAGTGCCCCTCTTCCCCATGTGCTTTGATGGTGTTTGGGGGGAAAAAGCAGGTAGAGGGAATTGGGGGAAGGGGGATCTAAAAATAATTCCTGTGACTTGACCATGCAAATCTATAATTACTAACTCAATATGAAATGAACTTGAATGTAGCCATTTGCATCTTGCAAAGCTAGTGAAAAGTATGTGTTAAATGCTGCCAGATAAGAGTGGTAGCATTTGACACTCAATTTGCACAGGTGTAAATGACTCCGTGGGGCTCAAGGCTGTAGAGATTCAGGCCTGAACTTTTGTAAAATTTACTGTGCACTTGGGTGGGATATTAGGTAGGAAATACAGGATGAAGTTTTCATCAATACAGTGCTGTTTTCATCCAAGAAAACATTCTTGCGGATTGCTGAATCTTGGGGCTTTGCTTCAATGCAATTGTAGCTTTGAATAAGAAAGAACCATCCTAAAAATGAGCACAAGTGGCTTTGTACCTGATTCTCCACTCATTTACATCAGTTTTACACCAGTGCAACTCCACTGTTTTCAATGCAGTTACTCCTGGTCAGGGATGCAGTGGTCTGGGTGTCCCTAGCCTCTGACTGCCAGGAGCTGGGACTGGATGATTGGGGATGGCTCACTAGATATTTGCCCTGTTCTGTTCATTCCCTCTGAAGCACCAGGCATTGGCCACTGTTGGAAGACGGAATAGGGGGCTAGATTCTGGGTCTGAGCCAGTATAGTCGTTCGTATATTCTAACAAGATCAGAGATTTTTTAAAAACAATTTTTGTTGTTTCAAGGACTGTACCATATTTCTACCTCTTGGAAGTTGGAAGTAAGTCCAGTTATAGGAATACTGGTGTGGTTCTCCTAGGTAAGGAATATGTTCCCTTGATCTGCACATATATTGTAACTTCCATTAATGTTAATGGGAGCTAAACATACTCAGTAAGAGGAGAATAAAAATAAAACACTGGAAATAGGGTGAGTATTGCCAAGTGAGTTGTGAAGTGTTCCGCCAAAAGTATGATTAGGAACTTGTTTCCATGTAGTTAATATAGTAACAGACTCTTGAATGAGAGAAAAATAATGGTTAATATTGAGAAATGGCAAAGTTGTTCTTTGAGATGTTTAAATGAGAATTCCAGAGCCAGATGAAAATCAGGTTTTCTATTTTTTAAGCGTGGATAAAACTTTCAAATAGATCACCAGCATGTACGTTAAGTGTAGATCACTTTCCTATGATATCGCTGGAAAATTTGGTAGTCATGTATTTTTCATTTTTGATTTTTTCTCCTCCTACAATTTTTTTCTGGGATTTTTGCCATAATGTAATAAAAATATCCCACGAGATACAGGAAATTTAAAGTCTGTTGGTGTTGGTTATGTTACACAGAGTCATACAAAATTTAAGTTCCCATACATTAGTCTGCCTCTGAATCAACACAGGCAAGTATATCCAAGGTAGAAGTGAAACTCAGAATGACTCAGATGTAGCTGGAAATATTGAGAAGACTTATTCTCATGCGTGTTTATTTTGGAATCTCGAAGAAACCAGTGGTAGCAGAACTGCTTTATGTGAGGCCTGGAACGGAAGAAAATATATATTCATGAAGAAATGTGATCAGATTACTTTCATCCATACCACCTTGTCTTGTGTTCTTATATCACAAACTAAGCAGGATGAGGCTGAGTAAGTAGTTGGACAGGAGACCTCCAAGAAATAGCTAGGTATAAATTAGTATATTGTTAGAGAAGAAAATAATAGAATTGTACATATTCAAGTGAGAGAAGTTCTGTTTGATCTGCTAGTCTATTCTACCTGTGCAAGATTTTTTCCTATGTTATTCTTTTGAGTGCTTTGTTTAGTCCACTTTTAAAGGAATAAAGCATTGAAGGTTTTGCTGCTTCTCATGGCATACTGCTGCACAGGCTCATTGATCTAATCATTAGGATATTGTACATTGTTTAATATATTCATTAAAAATGGTTGAAAATGCCAGTTATTGTTTGTGGGAAATTTTGAGAAAAAATACTTTAAAAAATTCCTGTGAAATTTTTTTTCAGTGAAGAACAGAAGCTGCAAAAAAAATCAGTTTTTGAAAATATTTTTTTGGGGGGTTTCTGGTATTTCAATGATAACTTTTCCTAAAATGAAAAATTTCCATACAAAGATTTTATGCCCTTCATATGCCAGTGTAGAAAGTCATTTTCTCCTAAGTCATATTTGGCCAGACTCTACATATTTCACTTAATTTCCCATGACTTAGTTCTTCCAATTCCTTATTTATTTTTACTGCTTTTACCTGACTTCCCTTCAACCTGTTGATATTTTTCTCATTGTCATCTGTGTAGTCTACATGCCGATTATAGTTGAAGTCTCTGAAGTGGCATATAAAGAGGGATTAATGACTTTCTGATCCATATGCAGTCCCAAATTTCATTGTTTTCTTTTGTTTTGGTCACATTACTTTATTCAAAGTTCCTATCTAATTCTCTAGCTTCCTCTTTCACCCCAGGTCTCATTTAGCATTATTGCTTTCCAAATACCTCTCAAGCACTGAGGATCTGTATTCCAGATTGTTGTTCTAATTTATGCATCCATATTTATCTAATTTTGTTAAATTCTTTACCAGCTCATAACATTTGTCTTCTATCTGTTCTCCAGCACAGTTGGAAACAGGGTTAAACAATGGCTGAAAATACAGCAAGTTAATGTTCAGACTCATTAATGCAACATGAATGTTCTCCAAGGTCATGGTGGTAGCTATAGGACTCAGGCAAGTAGAGTTCTCTGCCACCTTTCCAGCTCTAGATTGCCTAGGCATGCACTTCAACACAGTGAAAGGAATGCTTTGTTCCTTCACTGCGGAAGTTAGTAACATCAGGTCAAGAATCATCAAAACAAAGACCTCGGAAATTCTCTCTTCAGCAAGATCTAGCTCAGTTAGGTTTTTTAACTATCTTCCACCTAGGTGTTTACCAGGGCAAGACTTAATGCCAGTTTATATTCCCTCTAACACAGGAAATCATTTTTCAGGAAAACTGGATTACAGAAATCCACATCCTCAAAAAGTCCTTTTCTCAAGCAGATGCCAGACTATCAATTTGAGCAGCTTACTTAGATTTCCAGAAAGCCCATGAAAGTCGGCCACACTCAGAAACCTTGGAGGTGATCTGCACAAGCTCAATCCCTCAGTACTAGTGAAGGAAGTCTTGATCAGGTCAAATAACTTCACAGTAATATCTATTGTCAAGCATGGATGAATTTGGCTAGGCCCCCTATGAGCTGACTGACTACTGCTACTGGTCTGGGTAGGGAAGTTCCTCGTCTTCCTGAAAGTGGAAGGAGGTTAGCCCTCACCTCTTTAAAAGCTCAGGTCTCACCTATTGCAGCCATCTGAGGTTTGAATAGTTGATTGTTTCCTGGATCACCATCCCTATTTTTCTGAATTCTTCAGAGTGACCCTTCTCTAAAAACTTTCTGAGAAAAATCTTTTACTTCTTTGGAGTGTGAATTTGGTCCTGAACAAACTGTGTTCTCTTCCCTTGGAACTGGTGGCCACTACCTCTCTGTAACTCCATGCTCTAAAAGTGATATTCTTGATTGCAGCTACCTTGGTCCAAGGGAAGCCTCATTGAGAAATTTCTTTGACCTAAATATCCAGAAAGACATATTTTGCTTTAGGACAGGACCATTCTTCCATCCTTCTTCCTAAATTTCTTCCCTAATCTTAAAAATCCTTTCAAATGGAAACCCTTTCAGAATGAAAAGTGGCCAAGACCTTTACAATTTGGTTCAATGATCCAAGCACAAAATGGCTACCACTCTCCTCAGATGTGAGTGTTTTAAAAAATAAACCACCAGGGACATTTTGTAATCTCCAAAAATAAATAAATAAAATTCAGAGAGGGTCAGCTTCAGTGTTAAGTAAAGATTTAGGACAGTCCTTACTTTATCTGAACTGGATGGTTATGGTCAGCTCCCCAGCTGACTGATGTGCATGGTGATACCTGCACACTATGTCCATCTACCTCTTCCTCTAGAAACTTGTCCTGCCTATAAGATCTTGAGAGCAAGGGTTGCACCAGAAAGTGTCCCTACACCCTCTCTGAGTGCCGGGCAAATTTTGTCTGTCATTATTCTCTGTACTGAAGCAAATGGAAAGACTCGTCCTTTGTCATTTTAATGATAGAAGAAGAGCACAGACTGCAAAAGAGTAGAAACAATATTTCGAAGTTTGTGCATTCATACACACTTTAAAACGTTGATAGCTTTAAAAAAAAATCAAACATATTCTCCCCCCCCCGCAAAGACCTTAGATTGAGAATGGGTTTGTATGGTGCTGCAGTATTCTCATTTCCATTTCACCAGGAGGGGCAGCAGAATGATAAAGGGGCAATTCTGTTTAGGAAATTGTGTGTTTGACCTATTTGTATTAACTGTGTGGACAGCTAGTGTGGTCTGTGCCAGGATGCGAGTATAGAAATATGGTGATCATGCAGCAAACTCTCTCTCTCACTCTAATAACTTGTGTACGGTGTCACCTGTTTGTTGCAAGTTTGGATGCCACCCAATATGGTGGCTTCTTTTGTGCTATGATGTTTAAGTATGTACTGGTTTTCTCTGTTTCTGATTTTTTGCGTATAATATCCCAGTTCAGTACACCCCCTCCAGTAAACCAATTAAGGCTTTGATGTAGTTTTGGTACTAACAAATTTAGTTTTGATTGTTCAGTTTGGATATACTATGCACACTCCATAAAGGAAGTATATATGCTAGGCAGAGTCACTTCTCTCTTTCTGTCTCATAAGTCCACTTGCAAGCAAACGAGCCCATACAGATATTCTTGGCTTAATGGTAATCTTGAGTTTGATTGTTCTCCATTCTATATGATAGCTGACTAAAATACGCACAAATGAGAGCCAAAGGGGAAAAACTGACCAGTCCTTTCATAGCACCATGGGTGGTGAAAGTAAGCGTTGTTTATAAATTTGGTTTCTGATACCAGAGCTGGTCCCTGCTCAGTGACTGTCCATATCTTCCTTGAAATCTGATCCCTTCATTCAGAAAAGTCAGTGTCAACTTCTCAGAGTACTTAAAAGAAAAAGAAAAAGGCTGAGAATTCCAGACTGTAATCTCTGTCACCTTCCATTGAGGGGGCCGGGTTGGATATGGATGTGGAGGAGATGCCCTGCTCTCTCTTTCATTTGGAGCAAAAAACTTACCTCCCCTGCCCCACCAAAAGATAAAACGAAAACCAAGAATACATTGGCCACCAAGACAGCAGCTGGTATAAGGAAAACAGTAGAAACAGTAGCTTGTGCCTCACACTAATACTGACTAGCCACCAGGGGAAATCCCATAGAGATTTTATTGTCTAAACAACAGAGTAGATTTCTGCAAATAAACATTAATATGAGATGAAGCCAGAGAGGTCAAACCATGCAGAGTATCTACAGCATTCCACACAGTAGGGTTTATTTAAAGAGAAATTGAAGATAACCCATCAAGGATGCAGGGGATATCAAGAATCCAATAAATGTAACGCTATCAATCAGTTGTTAGCCACAAAGATGCTCCTTCTCCCTGAGTTTTATCTCTCCATGCCTCTTATTATCATGCTCACAGTGTTCCTTGTCGTGTTTCAGACATGCATGATGTTTGAATACTTGGGGCCATATTCTGCTCTCAGCCACTAATGACAATGAAGTTACTCTGTATTTACAAAAGTGTAAATGAGATCAGGATTCGGCCTTAAGTATTCAATATGAATTTGACTAATCTGCACCAGCTGCTGTCATCACCTGCAGACGTTACCTGCTCTCTAACCAATGCAGCCACTGGTTCCACTCCATGCCATGCCAGACAATTACCCAATTTTTTTCTCAGGCCTATTGGTAATGGAGAGTGTCCAGCAGTAAGAATGGCAACCTCAGCAGAGAAGGCAGAAGAATGAAGTAGCCTCAGACGCCTGCAGGTGTTTCCTGCTCCAGAACAAGAGTGCCAAAGCACAGTGGTGAGGCAGTGTGTGGGAAGCTTGCTAACCATGCTATACCCACCTCTTCTGTGGGTAAGCAGAGGGCTCATCAAAGACTATAAATCCAGCTTGCTTCACAAATACTGAATTCACTTAAAATTATACGTCCATTGTGAAATAATAGTAGTTATAATGGTTGGGTTTTGTCACACTGTTACAGGCAGGTATGATTTTAGGAATCTTTTCATGACAATTCAGGTTCAAATTCTATTGCAAGGGCAGTGGTGTCTTTAATGGCATCCCATAACAATTTGCTTTCTGAGGGCTGTGCTTGTTGCATGCTGAAGCACACAGCACACATCTAAAATGTAAAAGGGAGATAGTGCTTTCAATGACATAAACTTCTGTGACATACAATTCAAATACTCTGAAAATACTGCAAATTAGTTTAGATTAAAAAAGAAACACTCCTTTGTGGAATACTAATCTCTAGATCTGCTATCAAAATCTTGCTGGGATTTCTGCATAAATCTGTATGTATTGGTGCTTCTTAGTGCTGTTGGTACTTTGATTAATTTAGCTACATGTTACTGTCATGTTGGACACATTCATCTTCTGTCTTGAAGTGTGTACTCCTCAATCTCTCTATCATTCCACCCCTTCAGGCCTTATTTTCATCACATTTAAGGGAACTTTCCCCCGCCTGTCTTTATCTTGTTAGGCTTTCGACAGCTTAAGTTGAATCTTCATTCTTTCACTCTTGCTGTCAAACCTCCTTTACTATGTTATCTCATATTCCTATTCATAAAATCAAACCCATTATATTTAATACACAGACACAATTACGTCTAAGCATTATACAGCACCAGCAAGCACAGGTACTGTAAGTTAAATCAGACCATCCATTGGAGGATCTGTGATTCGCTCACATTCTCAGTATATTTTAAATTAAGAAATGAACAGCAGTGAAATCAGCCCTGGAATAAGTGGTTGCTACTCTGGTGAAGCAAGTGGAGCTGCACCTGCTTACGTAGGCTGAATTTGGCTTTTAATGTTGAAAGCTTGAATGTCACTAATTCAGATACTGATACAAGACACAGTTAATGACATTTCAGCGTTTTCATCCAGTGATGTCAAAGTGCACTATAGAGGTGCATAAGTATTATTATTTATTTGTTTATTTATTTGTGTTAATTTAGTTCTTAGGAGCCTTAATCATGGACCTGGCACCCCATTATGCTAGGCCCCACTTTACAGATTGGGAAACTGGGGCAGAGAATTCAAGTGGGTTGCCTAAAATCAAAGCCAGACTAGGCCCCCTTAGTCTCCCTGAAAATTGTATTTGTGTTTGTCTCTCTCATCATTCCTGTTTGTGAGTGAGTCCAGAGGGTAACTTCTGGGTCCTTTAATCCAGGATGGTAGGGGCAGATCCCTAGTCAAATAACATAGTGCTTGTGCTGTTCCCAGACCTTTCTCAACTCACCTAGGATAGTTCATTACAGTAGAAGTATAGTAGATTGTATGGCAACAAGGCTTTCCAAAAAGAAAATGATAAGGCTGACTACTAGTCTAAACATATGTTCATGCAATATTATATTCTTACCCCATTTTTTAAAATCCCAAATTTCCACTGTGTGTCCTATAGATGATACGTGTATACTACAGGTGAAGAGGTGATATCCATATGATAAGTGGCACAGCCATGTGATGGATTCATTTATCGTGCACATTGGACCACCTCACCTGTACTCTGCCCACTATCCATCCCTTCGCACTTATTTTAACATTTTAAATCCACGAGCAGCTTCAAAGAGCTGCCTTTTTTTCTCTGCTAAGTTAACTTGCCAGAAAAATATTTCCTTCTTTTCTTCTCAAATGTGGAATTTCCTCCTCAAAAGTCATTCTGGCCCAAGACCCTGGATGAACTGGAAGATTCAATTGTAGACCAGAAACAGCTCTTTTATACCGGATAATATCATGATTTTGACATTATATTATGGGCTTGCAGTCTGCAGTTGGGAACTTCATACTATTAAGAAGTTGAGATTCCCATCCTCCCAATGGACCTGACCTAGGACTTGCTCCTGGCTCCTGAAGGACTAGAAATATTTGAATTAAACACCATGATATTTTAGTTAAAGGAAAAACTATTTTAGGCATTTTAAAAGGGGTTTTCATTGACCCTCTAGGGTTAGTTGGACTCTGGTAATTAAGGCATCTGACTTTAAAGCTGGAAGGATTATGCAAAATAAAGCCACTAAGATTTAAAAAAAAGTCTAAAAAATTAAACTAGCTTTTTCTGTGAAATAGGTGACATGGTATAAAGGGTTTATGAACACTGCCTAACTCATTCACTGTGAGCAATGTACCCATCCCAAACTCCTGAGGATAAATCCACCCAGTCATGTATTCCCTGTATGTGAATATATAAAAAAATCACATAGTGGTGTATTATATTCAGTTACCCTTGGTGAAATTACAAAATCTTTACATAGTTTTTATTCAGTTCACATTAAGATTCACATGGGAATGTGCTGGGATAGGAACTAAGTAAAGACCTGTATATAAGGAATCTACCAGCTGGGAACATTGTATTGGATTCACAGTGCAATTAGCCCCTTTACCTTTAAAACTTTCAAAGTGGTGTTTGATGTTTTAACAACACACTTCCCATTAAAATCAGTAAGACCTAGGCCAGCAAAACCAAGCATTCTTCTTTAAAACTATATGGGGTTTTCTTTTGTGTGCGAGCTATAAATGTAATATGAAAGTAATAGGCTTACGACGAGAGGGGAAGTGTATTACTATCCGTACCATTAAAGGACACGTTGCATTTAAACAAAAGTGTAAAAGTAGTAAGGATGAGGCAGTGAGGAAAGAAAAAAAATTGTATCACTTTCTGAGCCAGAAAAATAAACTGCTTCTTGCAGTCCAGGACAGATTGCTGTGGCTGTTTGCCTGTAGTTATCCCAGACTGAACATTCAGTCCTATCCAGCATCTGTGCTGTCAGTTTTAACATGAAGCTGGAAAAAATGATGTTGTTGATGATGGTACATATGGCCAGCAATGCACTCTGGAATATATTTGTATTTTCTCGGTAATAGAAAAAAATAGGGATTTAATAACGTCAGCTGTACATATAAATTGAATAATCTTTTAACTAATTTCATTAACATGTTGTAGTGCAGACAGTACAACCAGTCTTACACCTGGGTGTTCTTTTGTTAAACATGCAAGTAGACAAATCTACATTTATTCATAATATTTCTGGAACTATTTATATTGTTCACTCAGGAGGCCCAATACAGCTTAGTGCTTTTTGGTCAGGGTGCCTTAAATATTAAAATGTATTATTATGTATTTTTATTAGCTTCCTGTGACAGAAGATTTATCATATTTTAGTTTTTATTAAGTCCTTGTGGTTTTTCGAGCTGATAGTAATTGTTGTTGGGCAAATCTCAAAAGGGATGGTTGGTTGGTTTAGTTTTGATAAACTCCCAGAAGTTTGGGCATTTATCCAAAGTATCTGAACGTTTTGAATTTGCAAATCTGGTCTGCATAGCTCATGAAAATAGACTTGTTTTCAATTTTTTTGTGAAGATTCCAGACCTCCTTTGTGTATAGTTGGGCCAGACATAATGCAGTAGCAGCCTTTCTTATGGTAGTTTTGAACTTCTGCTTTTGGCCAGAACCAGCAAAAGTGGAAAAGAATGAAAGAATTTCATTTTTTAAAAATGTAAAACAAAAAAGTTAATTGAAATTTTTCTAAATAAAAAAAATGTTCAATTTACATTTTGGACTAAGGCTTGCATTAATCTAGGTGTTTACAAATCTAGAATCTCTCTCTCTTAAATCTTGGTAATTATACAGCCCCAACAGTGTAGTATATGAGTACACCCCAAGTATTTAAAAATCAGAATAAGAACGGCAATCTCTTTTCTCTTTTCCAGCCTGTAAGAGAAAAGAAGGTGTTTGTTTATGTTTTGCCAACTCTTCAAATTTTATCACAAACCTCGTGTGATTTAATATACATCTTAGAGCAACAGCTCCCGGAGTCGCATGATTACGCGTCTCTCAACATTCACTAAAAAAAGAGTACTGGTAAGTTTCTAGCCTTCCTGGTTGCAGAAGAAAGTTTCAACATGACTCGAGTGCACCCTAAATGCTCAAAAATCAGAAGGCAAAGAAAAAGAACCCAATATATTATTATTTAAAATCTTATGATTTTTAAGGGGATTAACTCATGATTTTTGAATACTTGGGCTTGGTTACACCGAGTGAGTGTCTTTACTGAGGGAAAGCTACACTGAGGAAAATAGTTTTACTCTTTTTTTTGGCTTAGATTCATGAAAGCATCCCCATTCTGGAAATCTTTTGAAGTCATGGGACCTACATGCTTGTTTAAAGTTAAACATGTTATTATTATTTATTTATTATTTATTTTATTATTTTATTTATTTGAATTATCATAGTGCCTATGCACCCTAGTCATGGTTCAGGATCCTATTGTGCTAGGTACCATACAAACACAGAACAAGAAGACAGCCCCTGCCATGCTTAATTGTTTTCCTGAGCAGGGATGGATTTAGGCACATGCTTTATTGCTGTACTGAATTCCTAAAGGTGGTGAGCTCAATGGTCATTCTTATTAACCGAGGGAATGAGTTCCATCGTCTACTTCTAGCTCCTGTGAAGTTCTGTCTCTGGCCTCACATGCCTTCTCTTTGACAGTTAAAGTATTCCAGGGGAACACAGTGGTCGTGGAAGGCCTTGAACACAGAAGGAAAGGTGTTCTCACACCACTCCCAAGGAAGACTTTGAACGTCAATGGAGAGACTATGAGTTATGTTCTTTATTCAGTGGGGAGCCAGCAAAGAAAGCAGAGCACTGGACTGATGTTTTCACAGCAAATTGTGTTTCTCAGAAAACAGGCTGCTGTGATTTCTACCAATTAGAGCTTTTTCAGGGTGTGTGGCTTCATTTGTAGATATAAATTGCACTCCTATGGGTCCCAAGTGCTCCTTACTCTCTCTTTTTATCCACGATGAAATAGAGGGCCCAGAGTTGTGGGACAGTAATGTTTCTAGGACTTCCACTTGTGTGAATTGGCTGAATTCTTGAAAGGGATAGTGTTGTGTTTCTGGTCCTGTTTTTGGCTTGTTCTTGGTAGCCTCAGAAGCTGTCCTGGGTGCAGAAGATCTTTGTGAAATGAGAGAGAGGTGCTGTGACTCTGGCAGTTTGGTACAGGCAGTATCGGTTTATGCAGTGATTTACAGTCTGAAGAAGTTCTGTGGGATGCAGCTGTACTTTTTCCATAGCAGAACAGAAGTAGGTTTTTTTTGGCTTTTTTCCCCTTCTACGTTGATAATCCATTGAGTTCTAATTAATTTCTCTTGCTTTGCTGTTAGAGCTGTGCCACTCTTAGTATCTGCATTTGTGTGCAACATGAGATTCTTGTGAGCACTGAGCATTCATTCCTTTATTCAATGGTGACATATTTCCCCACCTCCTCCAGTATGCAAATTTTTTTGCTGTGATAATGATGAGATTCCACCTCGGTTTAAAACAGAAGAGTGTTTCTCATTGGAGACAGACTAATGTTGGTCTAGCAAACAGTGAGGTTTCCCAGCAAAATGGTGACATTTCAGCCTCTGCCAAGCAAAAAGGCACTTTTTTCCCTAAAAAAATCCAATGATTTTCAGTTGGAAAAATGAACTTTATATATATATATATATATATATATATAAGCCAAAATATTATACATAAATATTTTAATGCAAAGCTGTGGTTTGATGGTTTTTGACCATCTCTATTCACTGTGCAATTTCTGGTCTCAGTTACACTCTGTTAGTCTCATTTGAATGCTAACAGGTCTGTTCAGATGTAGACAAATCCTTCAGTCTTTCAACCAAAACTGCTCTGCAAGTCAGTGGAAATTTTTTACGGAGTAAGGACTGCTGGATTGGCTCTTAATAGATACTGAATGAAGGGATAAGTCATTCTGGGACTCTTAAGAATCCAGTTCTGAGTGTTTCCTGAGAGGAACCCTCTATGTTCAACTTCCATTGACTTCTTGAATTGATGGTGTTTGTTATGAGATGAGCCTCCTAATTGTCTCTCTGACAGGCATCCTGTTAAAGGAACAGAGAAAACACAGACAAATTTTGGCTACACCAAACCCCATTTCTATGGAACTCTAGAAGAGCGTTTCTAATTGGTTATTGAGCCCAAGTACAATGGCTAGCACAATGGAGTCCTGACTAGGGCCTCGAAGCACAATCTAAATCAATAATAATAAATAAACTGAAGTCTGTGATTTGGGCCAAATATTCAGCTAGGTTCCAATATTCCACAGTCAGTTTTGCAGCCACAGTAGTGAATGCGGTGACATTTGCGTGTACAAATCCCACATTTCTATATGTAGTTTGAGTAGCTGAGCACTTGGTTGCCTGCTTGCGTATGTAAATGTCCATTGACATATAGAAACAAGTGTATATCCACGAATGCAAATACAGACAGTTGCAAGCACAAGAACAGCATGTGAAACTAGAGGATGGGGATGAAAATTTGGCTTCAGATATGCCCAGTGAATCCCAAAGCCTCTACCAAGGAAGTGCTGAATAAACAAAATATTCCAGAAAATGTAATCAAGAATCTCCACTGAGAAAATAATGAGTTGATGAATGTGGATTTATAACCTCTGAGCACATTTGCCTTTACAATATTGTTTCTCACAACCTTCAGCACTATGGGATACTGGTATTAAGTACTAGTGGAGACATCACTACCAGTGTTTGCACCTGAGATGCATTTGGTCATTCAAACCCTGAGCAATAAGTGTTGCAGCATTTTGTAGTTTTATTATTTTAATAGATAAGAGATGTCTGTGTTTAATAAAGGGGATGTTTTTATCTTAATCATCCTTCCCTCATTCATAAATTTTCAGCCTCCTATTAATATTGCTTAAGATTGTTCATTGTATGGAAAAAATGGAATGTAGTAATTTCACCTTCCTTTAAAACACTAAAACTGGTAGACAGGTTATATTTACATCACAAGAACATCTTATTGGTTGTCTGTGTAAAAGGTATGGAAGTGCTATATTGGGAGTGCATGTCGGATGAGGTCACTTTTCCTATATCAGTACTTTGTCTCTAACAGTCTAATATCAGCCCAAGATTGAATATCTGGTGTGCAACATCTATCTGCCAAAGAGCAAATTCTTAGTTTCTCAGCCCAATAAACAAATGTATAGCTATTTTCTTGGCTACAATAGAAACAATGACTTTGAAAGACTTTAATTTGTCCAAATTGAAGGCCTTAGACCCAACATGACTGGTTCAGAGAATAAACATTAATGTAATTTGTAAATGCTCTCCCCAGCTATGATATAAGGAGATTTCAGTGTTTGGAAGTCTGATAAAAACAGCTGATGACCTTTTGGTAACCTACATTGGAAAAGTCAAATTTAAAAATTGGTATTTTTTTCTGTAGTCATTGACCCATAACAAATGAGTGTAAAACATTTCAAGATACTGGCTCCATGGGAATGAAGGATTTAATTATATCAGTCAGTCATCTTTTACAAGCTTTTATATTGTATAAATTACTATCACTAAAGGAAACAAATATATCTTAATGCACCTACTGTTGAAAGTTATTCTTCAGATTGGATGAACCTTTCAAACGTAAACTTCCCCCATAGCGAGACCAAAAAGTCACATTTTTTGTCCCTAAAAAATTGATTTCCAAGTGGGTTTGAGGAGTGAATAAAGAGCCTCTTTATAAACACAACAATCAGAAGAACAAGCAGAACAGAGAAAGACTTTGTGGGCCAAATCTTCATTTGGTGTAAATTGGTGTCGTTTCATTAGCTTCAGTGGAGCTAAGCTGATTTATACCAACTGAGGATCTGGCTCTCA